>NC_064854.1:63512438-63761870 GCF_024139225.1 Suncus etruscus | reverse complement strand
CTAAACACCTATGAAACATTATGGAGGATTCTCAGTAAACTCATAATTAAACTACCACATCACTTCGAAATTCCACTTTTGGGTATCTATTCCCAGGATGGGAAAACATTTATACAAAAAGATCTATACATACATCATCACAGCATTTTGTGCAATAGCTAAGAGTTGGAATTAACCTAAGTGTCCAATGACTGATGAAGATTTGGTACATATACACAATGGAATACTAAATTGCTACAAGAAATGATACAATCATGTGATTTGCTGTAACATAGATGGAACTGGAAAATATTGTGTTAAATTAAATAAGCCACAAAAGAAAGATAAATACAAAATAAACACAAGTTGATGTCATGCATATGTGACATTTAGAATAACTTCATAAAGATATACAATAGTTTAAAAGGTGGCTGTTGAGAACACACTAACTCCAGATATAATGTGGAGGAATGAAATTCAATGGAGGAGGAGAATGACACATAAATAATGGGGAACAGAGTTTACAGGGTCTCAGGTACACTGTTGGTGTTAAGAATTGACAAAACTAAATATCTAAGCAAGAGTCAGTAACATAGAAATCATGAGACTCAAACTTTAAAACTAAGGTTGAAAAGGTGTTTATTATGATGACAATCTGGTTTGGGTGGGTGGCATGGATGAATTCCAGGTCTATTGGTTGTGAGAGGTTGACACTAGTGGTGAGATTTTCCTGAAACAGTACATGTATAAAACCCAACAATAAATAACTTTTTAAATCACAATGGTTAAAATAAAAAGTTAAGAACCATAGTTCACATAATTCAGTATTTAATTAATAAAAGAATATTCTCACTGAACATTCAAGATAGCATTAATATTAACAAGAAAATCGAAGCTGTGTCTCAGCATACAAGTACAATTCTTCCACATTTATAACATGAACTATAATTTTTAAATTCCAGTTTTTTAAATAAACATTTTAGGCTAGTGTTGATAAAATATATCAGCACTGCAAAATAATTCCACGACTTCTAATTTCTGCAAGCATATGTAGCTAAAAATAAATAATTTCTATAAAGAAGTGCATGTTTTTTTGCTTTGTTTGTTTTGGGGCACAACTCTTGATGCTCAAGGGCTACTCCTGTTTCTGCAGGAATCACTCTGGTGGGCTAGGGGGAGCAAATGGGATGCCAGGAATTTTAAGAGGATTGCCTATGTGCAAAGAAAATTCTCTATCCACTGTGGTTTACCTCCCATAAATATAAAATTTAAATGATAGATAAAAAGGTTTAAAATTACATTAACTATATTTCTCTATATTGTTCTGTAATATATTTTATATCTACAGAGTAGTACAGATATAAAAGTAGCTGCCACAAGACAATCTGTGACCTCCCTTGCAGTGGGGAAGACTGACAGTGACTTAGGAAAGAAACACCTTGGAGCTACAAAAGGAAGGGAGTGCAAAAGAAACAGTGCAAAACACCACCAAGTCTTGTGGGTGAAAACAGCAATCCAAACAGTATCAATCCCCTATATAATCTCTCTGAAATGGAGTTCAAAGTACAAATGCTTAGAATATTCAAGGAACTCATAGAAACAACGTAATGGATTGCCAGTACAACTCAAGAGAACATGAGAGCAGAACTGAGAAATATACAAACAGAAATGTCACGCTGAATAACTTGGAAGGCAAATGAAACATTAATTGGAAAGACTCACCAGCAGAGTAACAGTTGCTGAGGACAGAATCAGTGAGCTTAAGGATAAACTTCACAACACTTCTCACAAAGCAGAAAATGGGAAATTAAACACTTCACTGCTGAGGAACCAGTGGATCAGAGAGTAAAGCAAAAGTGAATCAAAAATTTTCCTGAAAGTAAATGGTAATGGAGACATGAAGTATCACAATTTGAGGGACTAAGAAATAGCTACATTGGGGGTCAGAGAGATAGCATGAAGATAAGGCGTTTGTCTTGCATGCAGAAGGACGATGGTTCGAATCCCGGCATCCCTTATGGTCCCCCAAACCTGCCAGGAGATATTTCTGAGCATAGAGCCAGGAGCCTGAGCACTGCCGGGTGTGACCCAAAAACAAAACAAAACAAACAAACAAAAAGAAATAGCTATATTAAGAGAAACATTTATATTTGCAAACATTTAATTTATTTAAAAATTCTTTATTTAGGCATCATGGTTACAGAAACATTCATAGTTGGAATTCAGTCATAGAGTGTATACCACCCTTCAGCAGTGCAACTTTCCTTCCACAATGTCCCCTTCCTCCCCCCACACCATACCTGTTTCTTTGACATTAGTTCTGCTTCTCTCTCACTTTCTATCTCGCTCTCTTTCTTTCTCTCTTGCTCTCTCTCTCTCTCTCTCTCTCTCTCTCTCTCTCTCTCTCTCTCACTATCATTGTCATGGCAGTTGTACTGCAGTTAGTGCTTTAAATGCACTCACCTACCTTTGTGGAAAGCTTCACATCATTGGTTGATCCTCCTGGTCATGAACTCTATTGTTTCTGGATTTGTTACCAAACTGTTTTTTTTTTTAATTTTTTTCTTATATAACACAGATGACTAAATCTATTCTGTGTCTACCCATCTCCCTCTGACTCATTTTATTCAGCATAATAATCTCTACATGTATAGGAAAAATATATGATTTAATTCTTCCCAATGGTTGCATAGTATTTGATTGTGTAGATGTACCACAGTTTCTTTAGTCAATCATTTTTTTGAAGGGCACCTGGATTGTTTTCAGATTCTGACGATTGTAAATTGTACTACAGTGAACATGCATGAGGCATGAGGCATGCAGAGGGCATTTTTGTGTTCCTAGGATATATCCCTTAGGAGTGACATTGCTGGATCAAATGGGAAATTAATTTCCAGGATTTTTAGAAATATTTATATTGTTTTTCAGAAACACTGGACTGTATGGCATTCATAACCACAGTGAATGAGAGTTCTATTCTCCTGCATCCACCTCAGCACTTGTTATTCTTGTATTTTTCTGATGTGTGATATATGTGTGTGTGATTTGTGGCATAATATGATCTATTTAGCTTTCCATCATCCTTATGATTAGTTTTGTGGAGAAATTTTTAATGTGCCTTTTGACCATCTGTATTTCCTTTTTGAGAAAATGTCTGTTCATTTTTCTCCCTTTTGGCAATGAGGTTAGATGTTTTTTTTGTTAAGTTCAAAGTCCTAGTCCCAGATAGATTCACTAATAAATTCTTATAGTTTATTACAAAGAATCTACTGTCAATGTTTAGAAGGTCATCTAGAATTAAGGACCAGGATACAAGTACCATATATGGTAATGAAAACACTATTCACTCAATACCTATCTGACAGGAGTTAATATGTAAGATATATGAGGTAATAATAGAACTTTACAAGAAAACATCATCAAACCCCATTAAGAAATGAGAAAAGATAAATAGCTCCTCAAAGAAGAAATATAGATAGCCAAAAGGCACATGAAGAAATGTTTCACATTACTAATTATCAGAGCTATGAAAAGCAAAACAATAATGAGATGTCATCTTACACTACATATACTAGTACATACTAAGTTCAGAGCCAGAAATAGACCCTGAGTACTATGGGTGTGGACTAAATTGTCCCTTAACACCCCCCCCAAAAAGGAGAGAAGAAGAATAACCAATGCTGATGTGGAAGAGGGGATAAAGCATCTCTCATTCACTGCTGCTTGGAATGTAAACTAGTCAAGACTTCTGGAAAACAATATGGCCATTTCTAAAAAAAAAATCTTATAAATTGAGCTTCTATATTACCCAGTAACTCTGCTTCTTGGAATATACTCTTGGGGAGCAAAAACACAATGTAGAAAGGGCACCTGAATTCTTATATTTATTGAAGCACTATATGCAACATACAGAATCTGTAAATAGCCCAAGTGTCCAAGAACAGATGAGTGGATAAAGAAACAGTGGCAATTTTACACAAAAGAATATTACATAACTGTTAGGAAAAATGAAGTCATTAAATGAATGCATAAGGGTAGTGATTTTGCTGTGTGAAATGAGTTAAAGGGAGATGATACACATAGAATGATGGCACTTATATGTGGGGAATAAAATATTATAGTAATCATATTCAAACACAGTAGAGATGAGGACCAGGGGGACTGATCCATGATAAAAAGCTTGGCACAAACAGTGCTGAGTGCAGATAGGGCAAAGAAGGGACTACTATGAAAATAATATTTGGGAATGATCACTCTTGATTACAATTGTGTGTAGAAAGGAAGTAAATTGATATACACTTCAGCAACTATATTGACAACCACAGTGTTTAAAGGGTGAAAAGAATCAATGAGTGTGAAAGAGAGAAAAATAAGAGAAGAAAATTCTGCTATAGAGAAGGTTGGTGGGGGTTGAGGGAGAAAATTGGGACATTGGAGAAAAAATATGCACTGGTGATGCATATTGGACATTGTAATGACTAAAAAACTCTATTCTAATTAATTTTTTATACAAAGACAAAGTTTATTAGTACACAGGACTAACTATGGAGTCAGTACTTTTCCCTGGCCATTTTCTCAGACATATTATGCAATTTGTGTTGGCTGCATTTGCTCTTTGTGGATGCTGATAAGTTATTTTCTGTTCATTAGTCACATTTGCTTCAAATATAGGGATTCTCACATGTATGTGTGCTCTGGTGTCTGATGAGATTTGGCCTTTGAATGAAGCCTCGCCCACAGTTCCTGGAATCATGGGGATTCTCCCCAGTGTGTCCTCTGGTATGTGAAGAGACATGACCTCCAATTGAAGTCTGCCCACACTCCCTGCAAACTGGGGTTCTCTCCAGTGTGTCTCTTCCGGTGTGAAATGAGATGTGACCTCAGATTGAAGACTTACCCACACATTTTGCAAACATAGGACTTCTTTCCAATGTATTTTCTCTTGTGTGCATTGAGATTGAACTATGACTAAAGCCTCGCCCACACTCCTTGCAAACTTGTGACTTCTTTTATGTGTGTGCCCTCTGGTGTATTACATTTGATTCATTAGTGAAGCTTTACCCAGGCCTTACATTCTTATCTCCTAATCCTTGACCTACTCTAACTGTATCCTTTGGATTTTCTTCATGTCCTGTGTTAGTTTCTTCCTCTTTTGTCATCTCATGTTTATTAGCATTCCCTATTTGACTGTAAGATAGTCGAGAAAGGGGCTGTTAACATTCTTTTATGCCTCATCGTTTTAGCCAAAGGTATGGAGATTTCTTTGTACTTTTCATTTTCAAGTATGTCTTTCCTTGGTTTGTCATTATAAGGATTAGAATGTTGTTGCCATTGGTTCTGATCATGTGGATAGGAATTCTCTGATTGAGCTTGCTTTCTTGCAGATGTTCCTGGGAGGGTCCAAGAAGGATGCATTCATTTCAGGTGATGATTGAGGAAGTTCTGATTGGAGAAATCTAGTGAGCAGAAGGGACATGGGTGTATTTCTGGCATTGGTTCTGCTGCAAACACACCTTTGGTAGCCTCCCCAGGGCTCTTCCTTTCTACCAGGAGATAGCTCAGGCGTCACTCTGCAATGCCTTACTGCCCACAGGTGCTTGCAGGTCTCCAGCATCACGTCTCTATAGCACTTCCTAGGAGAGGCATCCAGGCCTGGTCACTCCTGGGGGAGAAGTTCATAGCCATGTCGAAGAAGGTCACTATGTCCTGGGAACAAGATGTCAGACGGTGAGAACCCATCTTCTCCAGCCTGGATTATTCTCAAAGAGCAGCAGCAAGGCCCATTGCACAATTCCTAGCTGAAACCCCACAGCTCCTGGGCACTCAGAGAGACCTCTTGATGGATGGTGGAGAGAATATCATTCCTCCAGAGGCTCCTATGGCTGTGAAACCAATTCAAACTTTTTCTGGGCAGTAAAGGCAGCAGAACGGCACTTCCCCCTCATGGTCTAGAAACCAATCCTAAACAACTTTGTATTTTATTTTATGGTTATTCCCTAAAAAATATTAGAAAAACTACTACCCCAATACATACCAAAATTAATGAATACATTGATATATTTACCTAATAAAGAACTATTAGACTGGTATACACATACACACTATTATGTATAAATATCAAAAATAATAGTTAATGAAAGAAGTTTGCAGACTATTTTTCTCCTGGGGCACAACTAAATTTGCTGTTAGAAGTCAAGATTAGGCCTGGAGAGATAGCACAACAGCGTTTGCCTTGCAAGCAGCCGATCTAGGACCAAAGGTGGTTGGTTCGAATCCCGGTGTCCCATATGGTCCCCTGTGCCTGCCAGGAGCTATTTCTGAGCAGACAGCCAGGAGTAACCCCTGAGCAATGCCGGGTGTGGCCCAAAAACCAAAAAAAAAAAAGAAGTCAAGGTTAAGTTTCCCATTGGAGTAGTAAAATCATGCCAACACTGTAATGAGGACTTCTAGGAATTCTTAATCTGTGTTGTCATTTCACTAGTACATTCAAAAAGTCATCAGATTTATATTAATTTCATATTTATTATATTAATATTTTGACGGCAAACACAATGAAAACAAAAAATTTCCTTTATTCTTTATTTTCTATATATAGAACTGGTAAAGACCGTTTAATAATAATTAAATAACCGTTTAATAATTCTGAAGTCTCAAACCTATTCAAGTAAGATTTTCATCTTACTTAATTTTTATGGATCAGAATATCTAATAGGCAATTGTCAACATACTACCTATGAGTTGGTTTGTACTTTTTTACTTTCTCCTTTATTTGGTTATATGACCCTTTAAAATCCCTAAAAATGAAAAAATGTACTTTATATTAGAAAAGCTCCATTAGCAAAGGATTTGAACATCCACACTATACCTTGTTCATCTCTCAATTTTGCCCACTCCACATAGTATTGGAGAACAATGCTCTTGAAAAATTCCAGTAAAAACATATAAAACATAATTCCCAGCATGTAAAAACACTTCCTCTTTTTTCCCTTACATTTTTGAGATAGCAAGGTATTTCTAAGATTTATTCCTGGCTATATGTATAGTGGTGACTCAGGGGAACACATTTTATGGCGAGGGATTTAACTCAAGTAGGATGCAGGCAATGCAAGTGTTTTATAAGCTATACTATCTGTCCAGCCCCACACATTTTGTAAAAAAGATATTTTGAAAGTAGTGGATTTGGGCTATACTCAGAAACCCTTAAGACTTATTTCTGGATTTGTTCGCAGTTCTTGTGATGCTCAGAAGATGAAGTGCAGCATTCACATTTGAACCAGCACAGGAGGAATAGCCTATTGACTATCAGGCATACCTTAATATTTGTGTTATCTGCTATAACCTTTCATAAAATCATATAATTATATCTTAGGCTAAAGCCTCTGCATAAAAGTTGATAACAATTTTCTTTGTTATCTTTGCTAATCAATTATCATAATACTAGGATTTATTTTTGTTCTTCTGATTCAACCAATTTCATTCTTATCTATAATCATTCTCATCTATAATCTTCTGGAAATTCTTTTTGTCACATATCCCTGAACTTTTTAATTGCACTTTTCCACTCCACATATTTTTTACTTTAGTTTAACTGTTTGTGGCATTTTAATTTATCATAGTTTAAAAAGAAAATAACTTTATATTATTTTTAAAATCAATTTTGATTGTATCCTTCAATGCCACAATTATTCTAATAGAACAAAATATTTTATTTCCTATTGCATCCCAAGTTCTAGAATAGATACTTAAATAAAATTGTTAAATATGGATATAATTTAAGGAAACAGTCAGAGAGAAATATTTCTTCTACATGTCATAAGATCCTTAGATCTCTTTTTACCGTATGTACTTAAGGTCTAATATCCCTAAATAAAATATACTAGGTAGGCTTATTTCGTATTTCTTCCTTCTTCATGGGCTACAATAATAGGCCTCAAGAAAAGTACTTCCAGGCAGAGAAAACAGTATGATGTTAGTACCATCTATTATTGGATGGGGTTAGATTTTTTTCTTGCTAAAATCTATCAATGATTTATATATATTAAATATTAACCACTTTTTTGATGGGTATTAGGTGAATAGTTTCTCCTATTCTGTGGGAGTCTTTATATCTAGTTGCCATTTCCTTTGAGGTCCAGAAGCTGCTTAGTTTCATGAAGTCTCATTTGTATATCTTCCCTTCCACTTATCTGGCCAGTGGTGTTTCATCCTTGAAGATACCTTTAGCTTCAATGTCATGGAGTGTTCTACTTACATTTTCATTTATGCTTCTTATTATTTCAAGTATAATATCAAGGTCTTAATTCATTTTGATTTGACATTAGTAAATGTGTTAAAGAGAGGTCTGACTCACATTTTCACATGTAGTTGCCCAGCTTTTTTAACACCACATGTTGAAGAGGCTTTCCTTGCTCCACTTCATATTTTTTCCCTTTATCAAAAATTAATTTTATATACTTGAGTATTATTTTCATAATATTCAAGTTATTTCATTGATCTGCAGGTCTGTCTTCATTCCAGAACCATGTTGGTTTAATGACTCATGCTTTATATTAAAGTTTGAATTTGAAAAAAGTGATTCATGCCATATTCGTTACCCCAGGAATTGCTATAGTTATTCATGAAGATTTATTGTTACATATGAATTTCAGGAGTGTTTGATCTATTTATTTGAATAATATCTTGGATATTCTTCTAGGGGTTGCATTAAATCTGTACAATCTCCTGTGAATTATTGCCATTTAATTATGTTAATCCTTCCCATTTATGAGCAGGGTTTGTGTTTCCATTTCCTTTTTATTTTTGAAAAGATAAAGTAATTTGCATGACACTCAGTTATATTATTGCAAACTAAAGTGCTTAAAGGAAAAAATGGAGAGTGGTAGAAATAGAGAGAAGAAAATATCTGCCTCAGATGCAGGCAGTGTGAAGGCATGAGAGAAACTGAGGACATCGGTGGTGGAAAATTTGCACTGGTTAAGGGTGTGGTACATTATATGATGAAACTCTATTATAAACAACAACATAACTAAGAAAGACAACTGTACTGTGTACAATGTTATAACCATGGGGTTTACATAAAGTAATTAAATAAAAAATATCATGAACTATTACCTAAAATACACCAGGAGGTAAGCTCCAAGGGAGAATGTTAGATTCCTGTAATGAGTTGGAAAATGACGTTTATTGAAAATATGTTTTTAACTTTTGTACAAGGAAATCGGTAAAAATCCCATATATCTTGCTAAATATTTACTTAGAAATGTCTTGGATGTTTAAAAAATATAGAAAAGTGCACTAGCTTTTTCTTAGTATTGTATTTGGTTTGTTTGTATTGACCATTCAACATAGATGAACAATTTTACTATTTATTTTGAGTTTACACATGCTTTTTATTTAGATTATATTTAATGACTAAAGTCTCTACTGTAGAACTAAGAACCAATATCTGCCTTTTCAATGTACACAGTGGCCAAACTGTTTGGATCTCACCTTTGCTATAATAATACCTTTAACATGACTTTTGCGACCCCCCCGATGTGGACCCCCAACCCATGGGAGTATGGAGATGAAGGTCGCTAGTAATTCATGGGTTTTCTCGAGCAGAGCCGATCTATGAAGCAAACTGGAGAGGTTAGAAAGAAGGAGGCTTAAGACAACTCACGCTGCTCAAAAGCGTTTATTGTAAGGGGTGGCTAGCTTTATAGGCAGGTGCATGGGGGAAATTCAAACACACCAATCATCATTTCGGGCAAGGAATATTTCCAAATATGGCAGAGGCAAAGCGTGATTTGTTTTTCAGTATCTACATAAGCCAGGGGAGGAGTTGGGATAAAGAGTTTGTGAGTCAACATTCCAACCTTATCCTTAACCTTAAAAATGTTACAAGACAGGATCTAAAAACTTTGCTTAGCCAACAGTTCTAAAAGAAACACAAACATAAAAAAGGGACACATTAATCTTTTGCTAGTTTTAACTGTTACAAAGACAGACTGTTCTGTTTACGTTGCTTCCTCCTGGCTATGTGGTCAGGCTGCTCTGTGTAAATTTTAACTTTTGAGTTTATCCAATTCCTTTGTCATCAGGGCATGAGTGCCTCTTGTCACGTGGGCAACAAGGTCAGGGGCTTCTGAGACACCATTTTGTTCTAGGTTCCATCAGCTCCCCACAAACTTTTTATTGCACCTAGATTTTTAAAGCCAAACGTAGAAGTATGTTTTTGGTTAATGCAGAACTGAAATAGCACTGTCTGTGAAGTAAATTACATTCTTGGCAGCATGGGATGATGTAACTGGGCATGTGGATATTCTTAGGTGCTTAGAACTAAATTTTGAGACTAGGAAAATGCATTGTGCTATGTTGCTTATAGTTTCATATCAGAATACTGGTAGGTAGCCTTGTTTCTGGTAATTTAGAAAGAGAGTTCACTCTCAGATCATTCTATACTCAGTAAAGTGCTGCATTATGAATGGGTGCTAAAGAAAGTTAATATGCCATGTGCACATATTTATTGTCCTGTCCATACACAGTCTTACACAGTTGGAGAAGACTATGAAATGTTCCTGAGTGACTGAGGAAAAATAATAGGTAGAAATTATGTGGTGAATTGCTATGTGCCAGTCTTTAAGAGTTATATATATTAACATTCAAGTTTCAAAATAACCACTGAAATAAATAACTGAAACATTATTTCAGAATAACTGAAAATGTTATAACTTTATTTTAAGGAAGTAAAGGCAGAAAGAGGCTAATAGCATTCTAACCTCTCATTTTTAAAATGGTTCCTAAGATTACTACTATCTTGAAAACATGCCCTATAAAATCTTAGCTTCTTGAATAAGATCATGTGATAGGTAATCACTCCCATTATATTGTTTTAAATGATGAAAGAGGATATTTGCAAAATAGAATTAAAATTTTGAATCAGTTAACTTTGTGTTAAAAATATTGAAAGTATTCTGTCTGTTCCTGATGAAGTACACTTTAAAGGAAATCTGAGTCACAATGGAATATTTAACTCTTAAAATCAATGGAATATTTAACTCTTAGAAAAGATAAAATCTCTTTTCTATGACTGTATAAATAGACTTAATTGATTACATAATAGAAAATAAAACAAAAATAAAAGAAAAGTAGTGAGTACTTTCATGAGTATCATATACATAGATAAATTAAACAAAATAGAAATAACTTTAAACAGCATGGAAAATATAGTAGCTACCAAATGAGCAGACATATTCAGATGAGAGTAGTAGGTTGCTGGCAGGTAAATTTGATAAAATGAATGGTTTTAAAACTGGATGTGGGTATGATGAAGTATACATGAACATGCACACTAATGGTGTGGTCTGTACTTCAAAAACTTTTACTATAGTAAGACAATGCTAAATTAAAATGAAAAAATTATAGATATTTTCAAATGTAAGGGTTGGAAAGAAAATGCAGCATATAGGGTGCTTGCTTTGATTGTGGTTATCTTGGGTTCAATCCCTGACACCTCATATAGCCTAGCCTGGCAGCAGTAATGATTCCAAAACACAGAGGCAGGACTAAGTCCTGAGCAGTATTGTGTGTGGCAAATTATATATAATATATATGTATAAATTATATATAATAAAGAAGACATAATATTGAAGGTAACAGATTCTTATGAAGGAGAAATCTTAATATTATGAAGGCCCTGGGGCAGTAACTAAGGGGTAAACTTTAATATGAGAATTGATATAGCAACAGATTTTTAATGAAATAAATTTACCACAGCTGCATAAACATGAAAAAGGCTCCTATGATCCAGAGGAATACTATATTACTATATAGCCTTATATTGGTCTTACCTTATATCACCCTGAGCAGGCTATTATGTTCTAATTTGTAACTGAGAAAGTGTGCTGCTTGGTATGATATAAAACATGATATATATTACATTTTGGTATGAAATAATTGAAAACAGTGCATAATTTTGTCCATATTATTGCATAATTTATCTTCACAAAGTATGTATAAATTACCTAGCTTATGATTTTTCTTTGCTGTACTTTTGCTTAGTCCTCTGTGTGAAGTTTTGAAAACCGTTTGATTTCTGACATTCACTTTTTCACTACTATTCTCAGCCTTGCTTCCCTATTCTCACATTCCTCAATCAGTTCATTTTCTCCAATATAAGTACATAAATAGACTTGTCTAACTCCCAGATTCATATGTTTCAGATTCATTATCTAATTCATTAATTTTGGAGAATAAATTAGTCACTGAAAATATGTCCAGGTAATTTTTCTTTATAATATTCAAGTGATTTTATGTGTAGCCAAGATAAATGTACCTGGTCGCTCCCTATCTCAGTCCCACTGAACAAGAATACTCTTGTATTCTTGTATTTTGTAAAAAGAGTTTCTTCTATGCAGTAGTTTATGATATGATCATTGCTGAATTCCCTTTGAGGTTGCTTCACAAACTTTGCAATGTTTTATTAAAAAATTCAGACTCATCTTAGATATTCTTGAAGAATATACTTTAATTTCTTATGAAAGTATATTCTAAAGCTATAAGTTGGAAATACTTATTAACTTTTTTCTCATTCTTTTTTTATTTGAACATCATTCTTAAAAAGTTTTTCATGGTTGAGTTTCAGTCTTACAATGTACACCCTTTACCCATGAACGTTTCCTATCTATTCCTGATTTCTCTTTTACCCACCACAAATTCCCTCACACCCTCCACCTGCCTGCCTCTAGGTTAGGCATTTTGTTCCTTTTTTTACTTTCTCTCTCTTCCTTTTTTCCTTTATAGACACTATGATTGGCACTATTTTAATGAAGAGGCACCAAACAAATTACTTCATCTCCATCAAATATCCAATTATTGTCACAAGTGATCAGTTGCAACTATCATTGTCATATCAGGATCTCCTTTAACCTAACTGCAATGCTCCACTATTTGTGGCAAGCTTCTTATGGTGCATTGGATTTCCCAGACTTACACTATATTGTCTCTGGATATTATTACCAAACTAAATCTTTTAATTTTCTTATATCCCTTAAGTTAATTAAATAATTCTATATCTATCTCTCTACTTATGATTCATTTCACTCAGTATAATATTCTCCACGTCCATCCACGTATAAGAGAAGTTTATGACTTTATTTTTTCTAACAGGTGCATGGCTATTTGTGTAGATGCACCATAGTTTCTTTTAGCTACTCATCTGCTCATGTACACTTAGATTGTTTCCAGATTATGACTATTATAAATAGTTCTGCAATAAACAAAGTCATGAAATTGGCTTTTTTGGTATTATGTTGTTAAATTTATAGGTTATATTCTTATATTGCTGAATCATATAGAACAGGGTGGCAAACAAGTTAGACACAAAGAGCCAAAATTTTAAACTGTGAGAGTCAGAGAGCCACACCACGCAGTGACCTGCCAAAACAGACAAACACTCACACAAAAGCATATAATTTTAACAATAATATATTAAACACATATTGCATTTTGCCATTTTGAGTGAGGGTAAAAATCCTGCAGTGATGGTGAGGGTGTGCTGCGTCCTCCACACTAAGAACTAACGGCAAGATGTGACCCAACATGTGACACATGGGTCCCCTGCTGGCCCTTGCAGTTGTTTTCCAGGGATGGGAGATGGGATGATGCAGTCTGGGGGCAGGACTAGTGCTTGGAGATCTCTCCTCAGAGATCCCTCCTCAGAAGCAGCAGAACAAAATCCAAACTTGGCAAAGAGCCACAGTATACAAAATAATAAGAGGCAAAGAGCCGCAATCATTTTGGCTGGGAGCCACATGCGGCTCGAGAGCCACGTGTTCACCACCCCTGATACAGAAGCTCAATTTCCAGTTTTTTTGAGGCACTCCATATTATCCCAAAAATGCTAGAGAAGTCATCATTCCACCAGCAGTGGAAGAGAGTCCATTTCTCCTTGCATTCACATCAGCACTGGTTATACTTGCCTTTTGTGATGTGTGGCAGTCTCTGTGCTGTGAGATGATACCTGATTGTTTTTCTTTGTATCTCCATAATAATTAGTGACATGGAGATTTTTCATGTGTTTTTTGGCCAGCTGTAGTTCTTCTTTTAAAATATGTTTTTCATTTCTTTTCTATTTTTGAAAGGGGCTAGATTTCTTTTCCTTGTACAGGCATATGCCTGTGCCATATATATAAGAAGTTGGGTGTTAACCCCTTATCAGATGGGTAATGAATGAATAAATTCTCACATTTTGTGGGTAGGCTATGTATCTTAATCACTACTTCCTCTATTTCCTTTGATTTGCAGAAACTTTTCAGTTTAATGTAGTCTTATTTGTTTAGCTTTTCTTGCACTTTCAAGGTTAATGATATTAGTTCCTTGAAGATGTTGTTAGCTTCAAAGTCATGGAGTGTTCTGTCTACTTTTTCTTCTGTGTACCTTATGGTTTTAGGTCTTATATCAAGGTCTTTAAATACTTTAATTTTACTTTTGTGCACAGAGTTAGAGATCTGAGTTCTCTTCTTTTTTTCCATGTAGTTGACCAGTTTTTCCAAAACCACTTGTTCAAGAGGTTTTCCTTGTTCCATTTCTTCTTGCTTCATTATTAAAGACTCATTGATCAGATACTTGCAGGTCCCTCTAAGAATTTTCAGGGCTATTATATTTTTCTGAGAGTTTCTCTTATTTCAATACCAAGCTATTTTAATGACTACCTCTTTATATTACAGTTTAAGATTAAATAAAATAATTTCTGCCATCTCATTTTTCCACAAGAATTGTTTCAAATATTGATGGCATTTACTGTTTCATAAAAATTTTAGGGGTGTTTGATCCACTTTTTTGAAAAAATGCCATTGGTATTTTTATAGAGATTACATTAAATCTGTACAATGTTTTGGGAAGTATTGCCATTTTAATGATGCTAATTCTCCTGATCCGTGAGCAGGGTATATGTTTCCATTTCCTTGTTTCCACTTTTATTTCTTGAAGCAGAGTTTTATAGTTTTCTTTGTATAGGACTTTTACTTCCTTAGTTAAATTGACTCCAGGGTACTTTGTTTTCTGAGGCACAATTGTGAATCTGACTGTTTTTTTAAAATCTCTTTTTTTTCCATTATATTTGTATAGAAAAACCATGTATTTTGAAATAATGATATTTGTCACTTTACTATATAAGTCTACTGTTAGAAAAAGTTTTTTGTTAGTCTTTAGAATTTTCTAGAGTACTATGTCATATGCAAACAGCAAAAGCTTGACTATTTTTTCCTATCTGGATGACCTTGATATCTTTTCTTTACCTAAATGCCATCACAGGTATTTCCAGTACTATATTGAATAGAAGGGATGAGAGGAGGCCACCTTGTGCCAGATCTCAAATTAAAGGCTTTTAGCTATTACCCATTACAGAAAATTATAGAAAATAACGCTTGCCATAAGTTTATGGTAAATGGCTTTAGTTCTCCAGGAAAGTTCCTTCAATTTCCATCTTTTTGAGCATTTTTATCAAGAACAGGTGCTTACCTTGTCAAATACTTTCTCTGCATCTATTTACATGATCATATAATTTTAGATTTTTCTTTTATTGATGTGATGTATTATATTGATTGACTTGTGTATGTTAAAATATTTTTGATTCTCAGAGATGAATCCTACCTGGTTAAGGTGTTTAACATTCTTGAAGAGCTGTTGAATTCTAGTTTGAGGATTTCTGTATCTGTATTTATTAAGAAAATTAACCTGAATTTTTTTCTTTTCTTTTTTTTATATGTCTGTCTCTGTTTACTTTTGGTATCAAGGTTATGATAGCTTCATAGAAACTATTTGGGAGTGTTTCTGTTACTTCATCTTCGTGCAATTACCTAAGAATGATTGGCAGTAGTTCTTTTTATCACGGTTGTATCACCGTTTATGTGATAAAAACATTTTAAAAAGGTTTCAAAGAATTCACTAGATATTACATTTGTTCAGTGCTTTTGTTTTTGGGAAGCATTTTCATTACTCTTTCAATTTTTTCAACTGTGATAGATCTGCTCAGGTATTCCACATCAACTGGTTCAGCTATGGAAGGTTGCAGTTCAAAAGTGTATACATTTCTTCCAAGATCTATGATTTTTTAGCAGAATGATCTTCAAGGTAATCTCTTGTTACCGTTATATATATATATATAGTATCTTTAGTAACATCTCCCTTTCATTTCTGATTATTTTTATTAAGTGTTTTTCCTTTTCTTTGTGAGTCTTGTTAATAGCTTATTGACCTTTTTATTTTTCAAAGAAAGAACAGCTCTTACTTTCGTCAATACTTTTTATTTTTATTCTAGCATCAGTATATTAATTTGTGCTCCTAGTTTTAGTATTTTCTTTTGCATGTCTACATTAAGCTCCTTTTGCTAAGCATTTTCCAATATAAGCTGTGCCATTAAGTTATTTATATAGGCCTTATTTTTTCCTGATAAAGTTGTTTACTGAAAAGCAAATTTATATATTTTACTCT
Source organism: Suncus etruscus (assembly GCF_024139225.1). Taxonomy (NCBI): domain Eukaryota; kingdom Metazoa; phylum Chordata; class Mammalia; order Eulipotyphla; family Soricidae; genus Suncus; species Suncus etruscus. The sequence goes on along the minus strand of NC_064854.1, from coordinate 63,745,418 downwards.
TAAAGCAGCTATTACTATATTCCTCAAGTTCTGAATATTTATGCCTTCATTCTCATTTGTTTTCAGAAAAATATTTATTTTATCTATTATTTTATTTATTTTATCTATTATCTATTATTTTATTTATTATCTATCTAATAGTGAACTGTAAATACTCCATACAGCACAGTCCACTTCAGGGAAGAGAAACTGACTTTATCATCCAAGTTTGTAGTGTCAGATATATTGTGTTTTTAACATGTGAATTTTTGACACCTGGATTTTATTCCAAATTCTCAGTTATACAATTACAGGGGGAAAAACAATTTTTCAGGAAAACATAATAAATCTTGACATAAAATCATGTCACTTATCACAAAAATACAATACTCTGTAAATTATACATTAGAATTAAAAGAAATTATGGGGAAATTAACTGAAAATAGGGATGGGCTACTTAGAGAAGTGAAGTTCAGAGCAGAACACTGGCTAAAAATTCGATTTTTTTTTTATTCCAATACTATGCCATTTTAATGACTATTGCTTTGTATTAAAATTTAAAGTTGGGGAAAGAGATGCCTCCCATTCTCTTTTCCCTAAGCATTACTTTAGTTATTCATAATTTAGTTATTAAAGAAGTGTATTATCCACTTCTTTAAAAAAGTGTCATAGGTAGTCTTAGTTTACATTTAATTTGTACAATGATCTGTGGAATATTGCCATTTTAATGATACTCTTCCCAATTAATTAACAGGACATGTTTCAATTTCCTGTGTCCTCATTATTTCTTGATGCAATATTTTTAAGTTTACCTTGTATAGGTGCTTCACATTTTTATTGATGTTGACTCCATTTTTTAAATTTATTTATTTAAGTTGAATCCAGGTATTTGAGTTTCAGTAGTTTTATTGTGAATAATATTATTTTAATGTCTATTTCTTCTCTATTATTATTTTATATAAGAAGGCTATGGATTTTTGAGTGTTAAATTTGTAGCCCGTCACTTTGTTCTATAAAACTATTGTTTTTAGAAGCTTTTTAGTAGAGTCTTTAGGATAAAGACAAATCCTCAGATCAATGGAATAGATTTGAGTATACAGAGACTAACTCCTATACATACAATCAATTAATCTTTAATAAAAAAGCAAGAAACACAAGTGGAGCAAGGAAAGCCTTTTTACCAAGTGGTATTGAAACAACTGGTTAGCCACATGCGAAATAATGAGCTCAGATCCCTATTTAATACAATGCACAAAGGTCAAGTCCAAGTGAATTAAACATCTTGATAGCAGACCTGAAACTATAAGTATATAGAAGAAATAATAGGCAAAACATTATATTAAATTGAGACTAAAGGCATATTTAAGAGATTGTCTTTGAAGTGGAAATTGTCCAACAAATAGAAGAAAAAAACAAATGGAGTATATTAAACTGATAAACTTCTGTTCTTCAAAGGAATAGTGACTAGGATATAAAGGCCATACATGGAATTGGAGAAACTATTTATTTACCTAATATGTATTTGATAAAGAGCTAATGTCTAAAAATACAACTTAGTGACAGAACTTAACAAGAAAATAAATCTAACCCCATTAGAAACAAGAAATAAAAAGGAACAAATATTTTCTCAAATAAGAAATAAAGAACCAAAAGGCACATGAAAAGAAGCTACACATCACTAATCTTCAGGGAGCTGTAAATCAACAATGAGGTATATCTCACATCACAGAGACTGGCACATATCACAAAGAACAAGAACACTCACTCCTGGAGGGGATGTGGAGGGAAAGGATTCTCATTCACTGCTGATGGGAATGCTGTCTAGTCTTCTTGCCTCTCGGATAAAATAACACAATATTACTCAAAAAACTGGAAATCTAGCTCCCATATGATCCAGCAATGGTACTCCTAGGGAGTACACTAGAAAAAGAAAAACACAGTACTAAATGCCCCCCGCAGTTCTACGTTTATTGCAGCACTATTTAGAATAGCCCAAATCTGGAAACAATCCAGGTGCCTTTCATTAGATGAGTGGCTAGAGAAACTGTGGTACATATAAACAGTGAATACTATTCAGCTATTGGGAAAAATGAAGTCATAAAATTTTCCTATACATAGATTGACATGGAAACTATTTTGCTGAGTGAAATAAGTCAGAAGGAGTGATACAGAAACAGAGTAGTCTCATTAATCTATGGGATTTAAGAAAAATAAGAGACTTTTTCTAATAATACACAGAAACAATAAAGATCATGACCAGGAAGACCACCCATGATATGAAGCTTATCACATTAAGCAGTAAGTGCAGTTGGAGCATTAACTACACTGACAACTACCAATGCATGATAGTTAGACAGCAGTAGAGTGCCTGTCCCAAAAACAGGCAGTGTGGGGAGGAGGATAATGGAGAATATTGGTGTTGGGCATGTTATTGGTGAAGGTGTTGTACATTCAATTAATGAAGCTTAATTATGAACATTTTGTAACAAAGGTGCTTAAATAAATTATTAATGAATAAAAATAAAAATACAATTGGTTTCTTGGGATCTAAATACCACAGCAAGCAGTTCAATGTGTTGATATCTATCATATATTATATTAAACATATGGAAAATTGCAATGAAAATCTTGGCAACCGTTATTTAGCAAAAATCTTTAGAGATAAGCATAAACTAAAAGAAAGTACTTGGCAGAGGTAGAAGTTCAGAGTGAGGTGGGGGATTTGCACTGAATGTGTTCAGGAGGGATGTTTGAAACTGAAACAAACTTTGGAAAAGAGGGGGCATGGTGATGTTTGTGGTGAAGGAATCTTTTGTATTTATGTTGTATTTGTTTTGCATTCATCTACATTTATATTTTGCTTAATTTATGCATATATACTTTATAATTTTATTAGATGAAAGAAATAAGGAATTTTTGACTTAGTTTTACAAGAACAATGAATTATTAATATTATTTCACATATGGTGTGCTTTTCTGATGATTTTATCGTGTAGCATAGCAAAATTGCACTGGAAAAGATTAGACAAAAATACATTTTTTTTTCAAGATTATTGCAATAGACTTGAGAGATAAAAGCTCAGCTGAGGTCATGGAACCAGTGATTTGTAGTTTTTTCTACTTTTGCCCCTTTTTAATAGAATTTTGAAGAGTTAAAGTAGGGATAATTAGCAGGCACTTATGCTTGCTAACTGTCCTTACCAAAAGAAAGGGTCAACCTTTTTTTTTATTTGCCTGGCTGAATTATTCATAACTCACAGATAGAGTAACATTAAAATTAAAACAGCAATTAAATTAAAATTATTAAAATTATATTTTTATCTAACACATTGCAACTATTAATGGTGTAAGATAGAATATTAGATGGTCTGTAGTGAAGAGTTATTAATATTTTGGCAGTGAATGTCAAGTGATAAAATACATTTGGTGAAGTGTGAATGTATTCTTAAGGCATGTTCAATTTCATAAAACAATACCCCTGATTCAATGTCACAATGTACCTAAATTATTATTGTGAAAGATTTTTAATCCACTGTGGTTAAAATAAAAATAAAGATTTCTCAAAAAAGTAAACAAAACAAAAAACAAGTGCTACAGAGGCCTGAGTGATAGATAGCACAGCACGCGGCTGACCCAGGACAGACCTGGGTCTGATCCCTGGCATCCTGTATGGTCCCCTGAGCCCGAGACAGGAGCAATTTCAGAATGCATAACCAGTAGTAGTCCCTGAGCGTCACTAGATGTGGCCCAAAAACAAACAAAAAAAGAAACAAAAACAAACACAAACAAATTAAATTGCTACATAAAATAAAATTGCTAAAAACATGTTGACATCTCTTAAATAAAAACAAATCTTCTATATTATATTTTGACATATAAATAGATACAGTATATTCTGTTATTATACAATTTATCATTGTCTTATTTCCTTAAAACATATTTTCTCATGGCTATTTCATCTTTAATTCCTTGTTCTAAGAATCTTAATGCTTTACCTCTTACTGTCCAGTATTTCACTCCAAAATGTGCAGCACATGTTTCTTAGATATTTTTCATAAACACTCTCAGTAAAAGACAGTTGTGATGCAGATCATTTTAATTAAAAGAAAAACAGAACCATGGATCTAAAGAATCAGAGACTCTTATTGTCCCTGGTCAGGGTCTGTCCCTTTAAGGTTTAAAGAAGTCAGTTAGGTGTCCCTTGTAACTGCCATTTTGGGGCAGTTAGCCAATGTCTATATACACCCCACTAAAGTCATAGGGGGAGAAGCATGCTGCCTCTGCCAGACTGCTCCTGCTGGATGGTTGCTGCTAAATCTCAGGAGAAACTGCTGGATTCTCTGCTTCTGTTGCCTTTGCATCCTCTCCTGCTATTCCCTTTCCCCTGTTCTTCTCCCTCTCTGACTCATTTGCTAGTCCCAAATTTAGCTGTCTCATTCCCTCTCTTCACATAAGGGTTTGGTTGTAAAGCCCTTGGCCTCCTTGATTTGCCTCTCTCTCAATTAAACTGGGTTTCCAAATTAATCTTGTTGGGGTTTGGTTTGGCCTTGACACACAGAGAGATGAAAAATGTTCTCTTAAGTTCCCAGTCTAAGATCACATGATAACATTTCTCTTCTGCAATATCTCAGTCATTTCTTCCACCAGATCTCATTACTCAACTTCTTCCAGCAGTTGCTTCTAACAAGATTTTGTTTTTGTTTTTGTTTTGTTTTGTTTTGTTTTTGTTTTTGTTTTTTTCTCTAGACCTCTCTTTCACGATTGCTTTCTGGTCACCTTTATTCTGTTTTCTGCAGATATAAATTTAGGGAACTCCAGAATCTTTGGAATGCCTAGTAATTTAGTTTCCTCTTAGTTTTTATTCTTTCTCTCTTTAGGAACTGCCTGTGGCTTATTATTAGTGAAATGGATTATTGGTTTTCTTTCCTAGGGAATAAAATATTTTTTCTTACAATATATCAAGAGACATCATGTGCTTTGACAATTTGTGCAAGCATGTGAGTACAAATGGATGCACATGACAGCCCTGAGTTATTTTGCTCTGGCTCATTCTTCCTCTCTCCCATAGCTATTCAAAGTCCTTTTTGCTTTTCTACTTTTTTACTAGTACCTTGTACTGGTGATATATCATTGTTGCTCAGAGATCTGAAATACTAACTACCAGAAGTTTATGGTCCCCTGAGCTTGCCAGGAGTAATTTCTGAGTGCAGAGCCAGCAGGAACCCTGAGCACAACTGAGTTTGGCCCACAAAAATAAAACAAAAAGTAAAATAAATGAAATAAAATTTCAAATGTATTAATATTTTCTTTATTTTTCCTGGCTATACAGAATACACAGACATTTTCAAATAACAGTCATGTGTTAATTGATTGCCCCGCTGAGCTCCAGGCAAGAACATTTTCTAATTTAGCTAATAAAAATGATAGGATAAGGCAAGCTAAGATGGATAAACAGAATTTTGTTTATAAAATAATTTAAAGAGATACAATCAATAATATCCTGAGGAAGAAGAACAAGTTATCTACCAACAAAGATGGCAATCAGCAAAGGTAATCACTTGATGTGTAACAGCTTGTTACAAATGTGCTCTATGATTCAGCTCCAATGGAATTCTAGAGAGCAGGCTGCTATACATAAATTACTGGATCTCCAGTATTCTAGGAAGTTTTGGAAATATAGATCCCTTTGTATCTGGTTGCAGCACAATGAAATGTGTGATATCCTCAAAGCATCAAAAGCAGGTTGGCTGTGTGCAAGGCAAACACCCTACCCACTGTGTTATCTTTCTGGCCTCCATTTCACAAGTTTTAAACATACTACTTTCACAGCTAAATTATATTAATAAATGTAAAAAATTTAGTACCTGAACATCATAGTTTGAGAATTTTGTAATAATCATAATAGAGGCTATATTCCCTTATGTGTAGCAACAACCAAATTAAACACATCTGATACTCAGACATAAACTCGTAGGTCAATATTTATAGTCCACTAATTCAATTATTTTTGCAAATTATTATTTGGGGGGGGGGTCACACCAGCAGTGCTCAGGGGTTACTCCTGGCTCTAAGCTCAGAAATCACCTCCGGTAGGTTCGGGGGACCATATGGAACGCCAGGATTCGAAGCATCATCCTTCTGTATGCAAGGCAAATGCCTTTCCGCTGTGCTATCTCTCCGGCCCCTTTTTGCTAATTCTTAGGAAAAGTTTTTCCATAAAAGATGTTATAAAGTGGGCCGAATGATAGCACAGCGGTAGGGCCTTTGTTTGCCTTGCATGCAGTCTATCCAGGATGGAACTTGGTGTGATCCCAGGCATCCCCTAATGGTCTCTGAGCCAGGAGCTATTTCTGAGTGTATAGCCATGAATAACCCCTGAGTGTCACAGGGTGTAGCCCAAAAAGCAAAAAAAAAAAAAAAAAAAAAAAAAGAAAAGATGTTATAAAGTGATATAATTAGTTGTCAACCCATTAGAGTTGTGTGTTGGGTTGCCTGTGGAAATTAGTGTTCAAACAAGAGAGCATATAAAATGTTTTTAATTAACTCTAAAACTTTTTACCTTTTCTTTATTTTTTGTATATTCCATAATTCTTGTACTCAGCTCTAGTATGCATTGGGATAGGTGGTTGGCTATCAATATTTAACTGAGAACCATGGATTTAAGCTTGATCGTGACATGGGATACTAGTTGCTAAACTTTGGGGTAGGAAGACTGGCTGTATTTACTTTTTATTACACTAAACCATAGTAGAACTTTGCTGATATAGTGAGAAACAATATCAGCAAATTAAAATTATGAATTTTATTTATCATATCTTGTGAGCCATTTGAATAACTCATTTGTTTTGACTAAGTGCATGGTTTATTAATACACAACTCTGATTTTACAATGTATCAAACCATAGCAAATGTGCCTTGCTGTTTCTTTAAAAATATTAAAAAATAGAAGGATAAAATAGTTAAATTTCTTTAGGTGTGATTGGTTTAATACCATACTTGATTTTTTAGGAACAACAATGAATAATTCCTGACAACTGTCAGGTATGACCATAATAACACAAAAAAAAATAAAGTCACATTTACTTCTTTGTTAGTTTATATAGCATAAAGGAAAATATCATCCATCAAAGAAATATTTTTGATGCCTGTTCAATGCTAGCCTATTTGCTAAATGCTAAGAGATTGCAAAGAACAAAACAGAGAACTTTGTTGTTCTTATAGAAATTAAACAGAAGTATACACTATATATTTATATGAAAATAAAAAATAAGGTAACCATAATATTAGATGTTATGAATAAAACTAATGTGCTCATTTAGTGAATATCTAGAGAAATTTATCTAGGCATTTTATTTTTTGGGTTTTTTTTTGGGGGGGGCACATCCGGTGATGTTCAGGAGTTACTTCTGGTTATGCACTCAGAAATCACTCCTGGATTGGGGGACCATATGAGATGTTGGGAAATTGAACTGTGGTTTGTCCTAGGTCAGCTGCATGCAATGAAAATGCTCTACCGCTGTGCCACCATTCTGGTCCCTAGTAAAGGTATTTCTAAGAAGACATTTCTCATAATAAAAAGAGACTGAGAATGAGCAAATACTATTAGTATAAACTTGTTAAAATAAATAAAAATATCTTAGTTTGGTAAAGAACTTTACTTTTTTTCAAAAGAGAATAAAAAGATTGACATATTTTATATTGACTGATAGAGAAAAATTAATGTGACATAAAATGTAAGCAGGTACCTAACCATACAATACCTATAGGGAAAAGTCAAGAAACCTGTCTCTCATTTTAAAAACTATGAGAAAGCACTTAACAAGTACAAATATTTTTATTTGAAATTAAAATACTTTATATTAAGAAATATTAGATGTAATAAAGAGAAGAAAACCCCATGGAATAAAATGAAGGAATTACTCAGTCCAATGTTTGATACAAGAAATTACAAGTACACTAAGATGTATATTAGTTTTATAGTTTTACACTTGCACTGAACCTTTCATCCCCCTTTAGAAGACATACTATAACCAACTTGTCATCCTGAAAAAGTTTTTTATATTATGCCAAGACATTTGGATGGAGGTTGTTCTTTTAAAGTGTGGCCAAAGTGGCTTTGGTCAAGGCATTTTATTTTCATTTTTAATATAGATCACTTTATTTTATCCTTCATATTAATTTTATTTACTCTATTGATTCCTACTCTTACTTCTCTGTGTTGTTCTTGGGTATGTGGTTGGATCCTAAGCAATCTGGGAAGGAGTGAGTACTTTTAAAAGTTGTCTTTGCCATCTTCTGTTTATGTACATGGAAATATGTGTGCTTCCTTACTCCAAACCAGGGTGTGCAAATACGTCTTTTTTGAGATATAGAATGTATATTACCTCTCAGGGAGCCCTTTCAACAAGCACTATCTATCTGATTTTGTAGAATTTTCCTTCCAGTATCCTGCTAGAAAGGCCTGAGACTTCTTTAAGAGGACACTTTTTGTGATCTCATTTATTATCCACTACTACCCTGTACATGATGCCCCCATGTTTTATATTGATGGGTCATTATCAGGTAAAGATGGTATTACTGGCCTCTTATGACCACATCAGTGCATAATAATTACAAGTCTCCTCAACAAATGGAACTTGCTACTTTAAATTATTTATCATCACATATTTCAGAGCTGTGCTTCATAGTAAGCAATTCAGCTTATATAGTAGTATTGTCCCCAGGCATAAATACTGCCTCATTGAATGCTCATAACCAAGTTGTTCAAGCTTTTCTGCAGCAATTACAAGCCCTTTTGTAAAAATGTTCTGAGCCAATATTGATCAATTATATAAGATCCTACACTGGCCTTCCAGGGTTAACTGCTTTAAGAAATAAAACTGCTGATTGTTAGTTCAGGCCAATATTTAAATTGCCTACAGAAGAAATGCATTGCTTCATACAAATGTTCATTGTTTGCATGTCAACTATCATATTCCATGAAAGCAAGCCAGACAAATAGTTGATACATGTACCATTTGTGCACATTTGAATAAAATGATATATAGCTGGGTGTCCTGTCTTGTGGGACATTTTTCTCGGGGGAAAAGTGTGAGTGAAGACAAAACAAAGACAGTGAACAGGACAGACAGACAAAGAGACACAAAGACAGAGAATGGGAAGGTTCCATTTATTAAGACAGCAAAAGTACTTAAAATAGGTTACAAACTAGCTTACAGGCAAATATGGGCTGACAAAGTATTCATAATATCAGGAGTTATTAAATCACAGAAAAATGTACAATGAACTGTCAACATATTGGCACCCAAATTCAGTTCTTGTTAAGGGAGACAACTGCAAAACGCCCCACGTTGGGCGTCAATATGTCCTGTCCTGTGGGATACTTTTCTCGTGGGTATTTCTCAGGGATAAATATGCGAGTGAACACAAAACAAAGACAAACACTTAATATAGGACAGACAAACAAAGAGACACAGAGACAGAGAAAAATTGGGAAGGTTCCGTTTATTAAGACAGCAAAATCACCTTAAATAGATTACAGACTAGCTAACAGGCAAACATGGGCTGGCAAAATATTTGTGATAACAGGAGTTATTAAACCACAGAAAAATGTACAATAAACTGTAAACATTCTTTTCTTAGAAGGATCAGGATGTTTCCAAGGTGCCCCTTGTCACATGACACCCTCAAGCCTGGTAAAACATCTATAATTGTTTTATTGCCTAGAGAAATTTGCTTCAGGTAAGTTTTCCTAACAAGACTTTCCTTAGCTCTGACCTTACTAGAACTAATTGCTTCATGTAAGTTTTTTCCTTAGCTCTGACCTAACTAGAACTTTGGATCCTGGCAGCTGGGGCCAACCCCTGAGGGTTACAGAAAAATAAATTGTGGCAAATAGATATTACACATGTTGACTTTTTCCCCAAACAAATTTTATCTTCGTGTGGGGTAGATAGAAAACTCCCATTTTATATGGGTAGTTTCAATGACTTCAGAATGAGCTAAAGCAGTTTTCACCTTCATGTTTCAGTCCCTTTCTTCTATGGATGTTTCCCAATCCAAAAAGACAGATAATGGCCCAGACTAAACCAGTAAAACTTTTCAAACATTTTGTAATAAATGGCAAAACAAAGCTATAACTGGCATTACATATAATCTTCAAGGACAAGCCATAGTTGAAAGAGCACGCAGAACTCTAAAAACTCAACTATTAAAATGATATTATTTATTTAAGTAATGTTATTTAAATAATTTACTTATTTAACATTAACATTATTTTCCCTAAACTTCTTAAATTTACCCTAAGTAATGCTTTATACAGCTGCAGAAAAAGACTTTAAAGATGTTTCAGGTGCAAAAAAAAAAAAACAATTAATTCAGCTATTTTTTGTTTGTTTTGGGGTGCTACACCCAGTGATACTCAGGGGATACTCTTAGCTATGAGCTCAGAAATATTTCTTGGCTTGGGAGACCATATGGGATGCTGGGGGATCAAACTGAATTCTATCTTAGGTTAGTCGCATGCAAGGTAAATGACCTACTGCTGTGATACCACTCAGGTCTCTAATTCACCTAGTTAGGTAAAAATGGATAATAAATGGATTGCTGATAATCTGCTCATTTGAGCAAAAGGATAGGCTTGTGTTTCTACAAAATCTTGTTGACTCAAAAGTTGTAAAACACATTATCAGGGACACAAGCAGTTTAATGAGTCTATTATCACTACACTTTCCCAAAGTCAGCTTAAATCTACTATTCAATGCCCCATCTGCCACTAGGAATCTCAGGCATAAGAGATCTTTACACATTTATTCTTGCCTTTGACATCTACAGATAAATGCATGTTACAGGACTTTTTTGTCTGTTTGTTTGTTTGTTTTGGGCCACACTTGGTGACACTCAGGAGTTACTCCAGGCTATGCACTCAGAAATTGCACCTGGCTTGGGGGACCATATGGGATGCTGGGGATAGAACTGAAGTCCATTATGGGTCAGAAGCATGCAAGGCAAGTGCCTTACCACTGTGCTACCACTCTGGCCCTAAAGTGTTTTTTAAAGAAAAAATAAAATACAAAAATAGCATTTATTGTAGCCACTGTGACACATAGCAGGATTCCTTTAAACAGAAAGAAATTTGGAGACTACTTGTGCTCTTTATACACTTTAAATGCTTTTTATATGATAGCAAGATGAAAAAACTATAAACCTATGTAGATTTTCCTTTAGAAAACCTTCATCAGTACAGTATAAATTTTAAGAACAAACAAGAATATATTTTTTCTTTTTTTTTGAACCATCGTGGCAAAATGGAAAAGGGATATTGAACAGCAAATTATAAAACTACTGCAAAATATCTTTGGTTTAAATTTGATGATTAAGCAATTTCAGAAATAGCTAACTTGTCTATAAATCTCTGACAGCCTATATTCTTTTTTTATATTTCAAAGAAACTTATTACTGTGAATATAGCTTTTTTAATTAATGAATGTTTAATCGAATGCTCCTTAGAGATGTCTTTAATAATGTTCTCACATTTTTATCAACAGAAAAACAACTACAATCTAGGGACATCCACAATAGTGTTCATTTTTAGAATGTTTCAGTGTCATTATTTCTATTCCATTATGTTTATAATAATCTTCAATAATTATGTTAACAGTGATCCATGGAGAATAGAGACTTAAATACTAATATGGAGCATCAAAAGAAGCTGGTTTTGAATTGAGCCTTGGAAGGAAAATAATTTTGAATAAAATTAAGTGGTAAAAAATTTAATATAAGGTAATATTAGTTACTTATAAATTATAATAAAGCTAAATTAATGAAATAGAAGTAATAGTTGCCAACGAAGAGTATCAGATCTTTAGTAAAATGTAGTATAAGAATTAAAGAGGTAGGTTCATCATTATCATGGGTTTGGCTTTTATTTACAGGATCTGAAACTCCTCCAGGGAAGCTATTGCTGGCTACATTTGCACAATTACCTCCCATTTCTTTGTCACAATAATCTAAATTCCTAATAAATAAGAAAGTAAATGTTTATTCTTATTTGTGGGGAAGGTCCACTGCCATTAGTGCTGAGAAAGCCATTGGGTTTCCATGGATTATAGTCAGGTAGGTCATGCACAATGCAAATGCTTATTTATAATCTAGGGCTATTATGAATTATAATGCTTTTTATAAATGTTTATTTATAATCTAGGATGATTACAATAAGTAATCTACCTTATTCATAATCTAAGAAAGTTGCAATAATTTACATATCCTTTCCAGTTTTTGTTTTATTCATTAAGTTGCATATAAGCTCAGTAACTGGGATGGAATTGAATATATACTCAAAAAAGAGCTTTTTTTTTCGGGATTTGGACATTATCCTGGAAAACAATAAGTGAAACAGATTTTTTTCATGAAATTCCTTTCTACACTCTGCTATTGAAGCAGCCAACCTTTGAATTGCTAGGGAACTTATTGTTATGAACAAAAGGAAGTTAATTTCATGGTGATTTCTGTTCTTGATTATCTTATTATCTATAGTCAAAGAATCTTTAGTAAAATAACTCTCATGCTGTGATACAAAAAAACACATGTACTTTGGAACAATCTGAATTAAAGATTTGACAGTTGTTTATATTGTAGAAAGTTCAGTTTTGTTAATCATGATTTTTTTGGATAATGATTGCTTTTTATCCTTTAAAAATATTCACTCTTGAAAGTGTTGCCAATTTTTGTTTAGTTGGAATAAACAAAAACAACAAATAAAGATGGAAAGAAAATTAGTGAATAAATAAAAATTAAATATGCATGTGGTGGAGTGTTCTTTCTTATTAGAACCATGAATTTTCTTGTATAGTACTTTATTTTTATAATAACTTTTATTTTGACCAAAGTGAATTACATATCTTTCACAGTAATATATTTTAGGTACATATTAACACTGAATCAGGGAAATTTCCATCATCAAAGTTATTCTCTCTCCACCTCTACCAGCTTGCATCCCCTATTCCTCACCCTTATTTCCCGAGCTGATAGTATAAGTGTTCCCCTCTGTGTCTAGCTTACTACTTAGTGATCCAATTTATTTTTCTTTTAGCACTCTGTTATGTTTTAATTTGAGGACCTTGGTTATTATGTGGTGCTAGTCTTTATTGCTGTAGGTGCTTTATTTTTTAACAATTTTTTTTGTGGTTTTTGGTCACACCCGGCAGTGCTCAGGGGTTATTCTGGCTCCATGCTCAGAAATTGCTCCTTGCAGGCACGGGGGACCATATGGGACTCTGTGATTTGAACCAATGACCTTCTGCATGAAAGGCAAATGCCTTAACCTCCATACTATTTCTCCGGCCCCTATTTTTTAACAATTTTTAATTGAATCAGTGTGCGATAGTTACAAAGTTGTTAATGATTGAGTTTCAATCATACAATATCTGACATTTCTTCACTAGTGCATATTTCCCACTGCCAATGTCCCTATTTTTCTTCTGCCCCACCTGTCCTACCTCCAACTGACTCTACAGCAGAAAATTTCTCTCTCTCTCTCTCTCCTCATAATTTTGTTTTAGACACCATGGTTTGTAATAATGTTTTTGAAGTTTCTGATTCCTCTTTACCTCCATTTAGCCCCTAATGCTTGTCTAAATTGATCATTTCCAGATATCATTGTCCTATGTTTCCTTATCTGGCCTATATTACTTCTCCACTATTTGTTGGCAACCTTCCATGAACCAAAACTATTGACCTATTTATTTCTTATGTATTGGTATTATTATCATACTACCTTTTTAATATTTTACAAATGAATGCTATAATTATATATCTGACTCACAACACAGATTCTTTATAAACTCATCTTCTTCTGGTACTTATTTTTCTCCCAAATTTGGGCTATTTTAAAAAGAGAAGTGAAAATGTGCTTACTTCATTGTTTTGGGGCCCCAAAGTTATATTCCAAGGAGAAGTTTTGCTGGATTATATGAAGCCCAGTTTCTAAATTTTTGAAGAATATTTATATTGTTTTCCAAAAGGCTGGATCAGTCTACATTTTCACCAGCAGTGAATGAGAATCTTTTTCTCCCCACATCTGCTGTGAAAGAGGCACACCCAAAGGTTCTTAGGAATCACTCCTGACTGTGCATGCAGAAATCACTCCTGACAGGCTCAGGATAATCATATGAGATGCCTGGGATTGAACCTGTGTAGGTCTCATGCAAGGCAAATGCCCAGCCTCTGTGCTATCATTATAGCTCCTATTTATTTTTTATTCTCATTTTTATATTTCAGTTACTGTCATATTTCAGTTATATGTGAGTTACTGTAATGTGAGATACTATCTTCTTATATGATATCCAATTTGATATTTATCCTTGATATATAATTTCTATGGAACATATTTTCAGTATTAAATTGAATAGAAGTAGGAGTGGGTAACTTTTCACCATTATATATACTCGAGTATAAGCTGACTGACCCCCCTACCCCTAACTTTACCCTAAAAACTTGGGAAACTTAGTGACTCGAGTAGAAGCCAAGGTGGAAAATGCAGCAGTCACTGATAAATTTCAAAAATAAAAATTTATACCCAAAACAATTACAATAATTGAGGAATCAGTAGGTTAATTGGTTTTCAATATTTATTGCTAAAGAAAAACTGTAAAATAGCAAAAATAACTTTAAAACTTTAAATAAAATGCAGAAAACCATAGCTTAAATGTAATCAAGCTAAATCACAAAGATTAAATCCTTCAAAACTGGATTCCTCATCATCATCTGTATGTCCAAACAGAACTTCAGTCGTATCTGATATGAGGGTATCAGCATAGACATTGTCATCATTACTGAGTTTGCAGATATTATCATCACTGCTTTCGGTCTCATGCAAAGTGCAGAATATTGTGGGTTAAATAGATCAGTGGCATACAGCTCTGTTCAGCTGCCTACCTCTTCAGCTCAGCCAAGACTTGACTTGTAAACTGAGCTGACTGAGCTGAAACACCGCCCCCTCTAGCAGACCGCAGATGACGACTGGAAACTATGTGTATTTGATTCGGTGCATGTGCACTAAATCAAATAACCTGTATGACCTGAGTATAATAAGCCAAGTTCGGGTTTTCGACACAAGTTTTGTAACGAAAAACTCAGCTTATACTCGAATATATAGGGTAAGTAAAATGTTTGCTGTTGGCTTGTGAAAATGGATTTCACTACATTGAAGAAAGTTTTAAATTTTCCATCTTGTAGACAGTTTTTATCATGAATGGTTACTGGGTCTGATCAAATGCATTCTTTCCATTAATTTATATGATTATATAATTTTTCTTTTTCTTTTATTGATTTGGTATTTTATATTGAGTGATTTGCATGTAAATTCATCTTTCTGTTCATGGGATGAATCCTCTTTGGTCACGATACATTACATTTGGTTGAATTATTGGATTCTAACTGCAAGTATTTTATTATGGTCTTTTGTATATAGGTCTATAATTCTATAATAATAGACCTATAGTTATAGGTCTATAATTTTGTATATAGGTCTATAAGGATAAGGTATATAATTCTCTGTTTTATAGTGTGTTTGTGTGCCTTTACTATAAGGGTGATGCTAGTTTATTGGGAAATATTTGGGGGTGTTTCTTTTTTTTTCTCTAGAAGATCTTGAAAAACATTCAAGATAAAAGTCTAAAAGTTTTCACTTGTGAATCCATCTGGGTCCAGGGTTTTTATTTTTGGAAGATTTTTGATTACCATTTCAATTGCCTCCATAGTTTTATATCTGTTAAAATATTCCACATTATCTTGGGAGGTAATAGAAGCCCAAGAATTTTCCACTTTTGTGACATAAAAATTTTCAAAATATATTCTGATTATATTTTAGATTTCTATGATGTCTCTGTAACATATCTGCTTCATTTCCCATTAAGTTTATTATGGATTTCTTTTTCTTTGTGAGTTTTGTTAATGTTTTATCAGTCTTGTTTATTATTTCAAAAAGCAAACTTTTGCTTTCATTGATTTTTTTGATAGTTTTTGGGTGTCCAGTCCAGTCATTAGTATTGCTCTATAGTTTTATAATTTCCTTTCTTCTATATGCTTTCAGATTATTTTGCTAGTTATTTTCCAGTATCTTCAGCTTTCCAGTAAATTTAATTATGAGGGTCTTTCTTCCATTCTGATTGATTGAAAAGCTATAAAATTTCCTCTTAATACAGCTTTTCTGTGTCCCACAAATTCTAATAGCTGTGTCCTCTTGCTCATTTGTTTCCAGGAACCTGTTATAACCCAATGCTTTTTTAGTAGTACACTGTTTGCTTTCCATTTGTGAAATTTGTTTCTCCAATACTGTTTGTAATTAATCTTACTGTCAGGCCTCATGGTCTGAGAAGATAGTTGATATCATCTATCAATAAAGTGCATATCATCTTTATTTTATGGAGATATGTTTTGTTATTTATCAGGTGTTCTATCTTGGAGAATGTCTCATGTTAATTGGAGAAAAAAGGCACTAAATTCCAGGACAATTCTTTCTCTCAATGTCAATGAACAAAATGCACCAGTTAAGAGACACTGAGTAGCTAAATGGATCAAAAAATTTAACCCAACCTTCTGCTGCCTACAAGAAACACACTTGAACAGTCAGAACAAGCATAGACTCAAAATAAAAGACTGGAGGAAAATCATCAAAGCAAACAACACCCATAAAAGAGCTGAAGTGGCCATACTAATATCAGATGATGCAAACTTTATACTCAGGAAAGTTATAAGGGACAAAGATGGACATTTTGTACTAATCAAGGGCTTTGTACAGTAGGAAAAAATCACTCTCCTAAACATGTATGCACTGAATGATGGGCCAGCAAAATATTTAATATAATTGTTGACAAATTAAAAAAATAATTTCTATAACAAAACAATAATGTGGAAGACCTTAACACTGCATTGTCAACAATTGATAGGTCAACCAGACCAAAACCCAACAAGAATGTACTAGACCTGAAAAGAGAAATGGAAGAAAGAGGCCTAGTATATATATATATATATATATATATATATATATATATATATATATATATATATATATATATATATATATATATATATACTAGGCCTCTTTATATATATATATATATATATATATATATATATATATATATATATGACACTCCTCCCCAGAAACCTGGATACACATTCTTCTCTAATGTACACAGGACATTCTCCAGGATAGACTACATGCTAGCACATAAAACATACCTACATAATATCAAGAGGATAGAAATATCGCAGGCTACATTCGCTGACCACAAGGCACTGAAATTATACATGAACTACAAAGGGACACCTGGAAGTGTGTGTTTAACCTGGAAGTTAAACAGACTAATACTGAATAACCAGTGGGTCCGAGATGAAATCAAAGAGGAAATAAAAACCTTCCTAGAAACAAATGACAATGGAGACACAAACTACCAAAACGTATGGGACACAGCAAAAGTGGTACTGAGAGGAAAATTTATAGCTTTGCAAGCACACATCAGGAAAGAATAAGGGACTTACCTGAATAGCTTAATGACGCAGTTCATAGAATTAGAAAGTGGAAATCGAGCTCCCATATGAACTAGCGATACCACTCCTAAGAATATACCCTAGGAACACAAAAATACAATACAAAATTCCCTTCCTTACACCTATATTCATTGCAGCACTATTTACCATAGCAAGACTCTTGAAACAACCAAAATACCCTTCAACAGATGAATGGCTAAAGAAACTGTGGTACATATACACAATGGAATATTATGCAGCTGTCAGAAGAGATGAAGTCATGGATGTACATGGATGTACATGGAATCTATTATGCTGAGTGAAATAAGTCAGAGAGAGAGAGAAAGATGCAGAATGGTCTCACTCATCTATGGGTTTTAAGAAAAATGAAAGACATTTTTGCAATAATAACTTTCAGACACAAAAGAGAAAAGAGCTGGAAGTTACAGCTCACCTCATGAAGCTCACCACAAACAGGGATGAGTTTAGAGAAATAACTACGTTTTGAACTATCCTAATAATGAGAATGTACGAGGGAAATAGAAAGCCTGTCTAGAGTACAGGCAGGGGTTGGGTGGGGAGGAGGGAGATTTGGGACATTGGTGACGGGAATGTTGCACTGGTGATGGGTGGTGTTCTTTACATGACTGAAACCCAAACAACTCAATCATGTATGTAATCAAGGTGTTTAAATAAAATATATTAAAAAGATGTGTGTTTGTATTTGGGAGGATAACAATCCCTATTGATCTCTATAGATCACATCATATGGGATGCTGGGATTGAACCTAGATAGGCCTCATGCAATGCAAACACCCTACCCTCTGTGCTATCACTCGAGCCCCTTTTTATTCTTTATTTTTTTGATGTGTATCAGTCACTGTACTTTGAGATACTATCTTCTTGCCTGATATCCAATTTGATACCTATATTTCTTTCTTCCAGTTCTTTTTTCAAAGCCACTCTATCCTTGTTGAGTGTTAGCTTGTGTTCTATCAAAGATGGCTGAGCTATGTTGAAGTTTCCAGCTACTATTGTGTTGCTATTGATGTCTTTCTTCAAGTCTATTAGTAATTATTTCAAGTATTTTGCATGTCCCTAATTGGTCACATATAGGTTTACCACTGTAATTTTCCTGATATACATATTATTTTATTATTAAGTAATAACACTATATGTTATAACCTTTATGAGCCTGAATTTTATGTCATCTGATATTATTATGGCCACCTCAGTTTTTATGAGTTTTTTGCTTAAAGGTTAGTCTTCATCTTTTAATTTGAGTCTGTATTTGTTATAATTATTCAAGTGTGTTTTTTAAGTAACATACTGTTGGATTAAATTTTCTAATCCAGTTTTGCCACTCCTCTATTGGTATATTTAGGTTATTGACATTAAGATAAGTTATTGCCATATAATTCTCTGCCATAGTTTTGTAGAAGATGGTGTTTATGTGTTTGTCGTATCTTAAAGTATCACCTCTATTCTTGTAAAGGTGGTTTTGAGTCTGTACATTTTCTTATCTGATGTTTTCCATGAAATTATGTATAGTTCCTTCAAATGTGTATAAAACATTGCACAGTAAATTACTTTTGGTGAGGCATTCATTTTTTTACTATGTTCTACCACTGCCTTTGGCCTGTGGGGTTACCTTTGGTAAATATGCTTTAAATTTTAAGGACTCTCCTTTGTATGTGAGTTCTTTCTTTGCTCTTGCAGTATTCTATTTCTTTGTTCTGTTTTCATCATTCTGATTAGGCTGTGTCTTGTAGCATTTTCTTTTAATTGCTTTTGCTGGTACCCTTTTGCCCTCCAATATGTGAGTTCATGCACTATCCAGTTCTGGGAACTTCTCATCAATTAAATCTTTGACATTTTCATAGGCATTTTCTTCATGAACTTCTGGAATGCTGAAGATTCTTATATGGTTTCTCTTTAATTCATTCCAACTTTCACTTGTCAGTTGTTCATTTATTTTAAGACTCTTCCATCTTCTGCTGTTCTCTGTAGGTATTATGCAGCTCAATTATGAGTTCACTTAACAGCTATTACTCAGTCTGCTGTTGAGGACTTCTAGTGAGTATCTCATTTCTTCTACTGTTTTTCAGTTCTGTCATTTCTGTGTAGAGTTTTCTCATTTATGCTCTATATACTCTCAAGTCTACTTGGATATTTGTTTCATTGGTTCTTCAAGTTTCCTATATATACTCAACATTTTCTCTTAAAGTCCTTATCAGAACATCTATAAAGCCTGCTGATACAAGTTAGATATTTATTTTATTTATTTTTTGATTATTTTTTATTTTATTATAATATAATTTTTGTTTTGACTAAAGTGGATTACAAATCTTTCACAGTAATATTTTAGGTACATATTGACATTGAATCAGGGGAAATCCCACACCAAAGCTGTCCTCCCTTAATTCCCGTTCCCAGCATGCATCCCACATTCCCCTTTTTACTCCCTGGGATGTCTGTATAAGTAGTACCCTCTGTGTCTATCTTGTTGTAGAATGGGTATCAAATCTTTTGTCATTGGCTTTGGATTTCGTGTTAAAGTCCAATCATTTTTATTACTACTTAGTGATCATACAACTGTTCAGTCTTGGAACCCTCCATTATTTCCCCCTCATTTTGAGAGGCAGAACAAGAGGGTTGAATTTCAGTTTGAAGAAAAGAAAAAATAAAATAAAATGGGGTAAAAATCAACAAGCAAAAAAATGGCCGGAGTCCTTCTAGAGGCTATAAATATCAATTTGAGAGAAGAAAGGGAAAAAGAAAGAGAAACACAACTACAATACAAAAAAAATCAAACAAAAAATACAGAAAGCCCCACAACAATAAAGGCAGCCACCACACAATAACCATGGTCCTAAAAGGTTAGGTATTTTTTTATTTAAACACCTTGATTACATACATGATTGTGTTTGGGTTTCAGTCATGTAAAGAACACCACCCATCACCAGTGCAACATTCCCATCACCAATGTTCCAAGTCTCCCTGCTCCCCACCCGACCCCCACCTGTACTCTAAACAGGCTCTCCATTTCCCTCATACATTCTCATTATTAGGACAGTTCAAAATGTAGTTATTTCTCTAACTAAACTCATCACTCTTTGTGGTGAGCTTCCTGAGGTGAGCTGTAACTTCCAGGTCTTTTCTCTTTTGTGTCTGAAAATTATTATTGCAAGAATTTCTTCCATTTTTCTTAAAACCCATAGATGAGTGAGACCATTCTGAGTTTTTCTCACTCTCTCTGACTTATTTCACTCAGCATAATAGATTCCGTGTACATCCATGTATAGGAAAATTTCATGACTTCATCTCTCCTGACAGCTGCATAATATTCCATTGTGTATATGTACCACAGTTTCTTTAACCATTCGTCTGTTGAAGGGCATCTTGGTTGTTTCCATAGTCTTGCTATGGTAAATAGTGCTGCAATGAATATAGGTGTAAGGAAGGGGTTTTTGTATTGCATTTTTGTGTTCCTAGGGTATATTTCTAGGAGTGGTATAGCTGGATTGTATGAGAGCTTGATTTCCAGTTTTTGGAGGAATCTCCATATCGCTTTCCATAAAGGTTGAACTAGACGGCATTCCCACCAGCAGTGGATAAGAGTTCCTTTCTCTCCACATCCCCGCCAACAGAATGTTTATTCTCATTCTTTGTGATGTGTGCCATTCTCTGTGGTGTGAGGTGGTATCTCATCGTTGTTTTGATTTGCATCTCCCTGATGATTAGTGATGTGGAGCACTTTTTCATGTTTCTTTTGGCCATTTGTATTTCTTCTTTGTCAAAGTGTCTGTTCATTTCTTCTCCCCATTTTTTGCTGGGATTAGATGTTTTTTGTGTGTCTGTAAAGTTCTGTCAGTGCCTTGTATATTTTGGAGATTAGCCCCTTATCTGATGGGTATTGGTTGAATAGTTTCTCCCACTCAGTGGGTGGCTCTTGTATCCTGGGCACTATTTCCTTTGAGGTGCAGAAGCTTCTCAGTTCAATATATTCCCATCTGTTAATCTCTGCTTTCACTTGCTTGGAGAGTGCAGTTTCCTCCTTGAAGATGCCTGTGATGTCCTGGAGTGTTTTGCCTATGTGCTGTTCTATATATCTTATGGTTTTGGGTCTGATATCGAGGTCTTTAATCCATTTGGATTTTACCTTCGTACATGATGTTAGCTGGGGGTCTAAGTTCAATTTTTTGCAAGTGGCTATCCAATTGTGCCAACACCACTTGTTGAAGAGGCTTTCCCTGCTCCATTTAGGATTTCCTGCTCCTTTATCAAAAATTAGGTGTAAATTTCTAATTTTTAACTTCTTTAATAAAAATATTATTTGGCTGTATTGCCTGCATTTCTCCAATCAAATAGCCATTGGAACCAAATTTTGTTTTGAATTTACTATTTGTAGCAATTTTAAATTGAATTGAATTTTAAATTTTGTTACTATTTAGATTTTATTCAATTTTAAGTTTTGTTACTATTAAATATTATTTTAATTTATTCAGATACTTGGTAAATATTGTAATTAATGCATAAAGTTGTCTCAAATTAGAGCAAAAATTAATTCCTTTTGGTCATTGGGGAGCCTATTTTATATTTCTACATGTACAGTTGTAAGAATGCACATATTGTCTGCCTGATAACTCAAATATTCATATTTATTATTGTTAATATAATCAATTTTCCCCTAAATCAGTATGGCTTATCATACTTAATTTTCCTTAAATTATATGGCTTCCTTTTTGCACCTTTTTCCACCTGGGTGGAAAATACCTCTGGATAGGCTCTCTAACCCAACCTTTTCCCAACTATTGGGGTGGTCCTACTCTTCCCAATAAAGACTGTTGTTAGGGTGGATCTCATTCTCTCTTTTACCACATGGTGGAAGGATCACAGACTCATGTTTTATCTCTCCAGCCTTGTTTGGATTATTTCCTCTGGTGGACCTAATCCAGAACTACTTTCCCTTTTCCTTTGGGACTGGATGTGAGGAATTATATACACATTATTATAAGTTTTATATTTCTACAATTACTCTCATGGTTTATTTTGTTTTCTTAGCAGTCCTTCTATCAAACTCAGTGCCTCAAACATGCAAAGCAAGAATTTTACCACTGAATTCCCTGGCATGTTTTTCCATGACATGATTTTTTAATGTTAGTTTAGTTAAGGTGGCATATTTCTGGTAGTGTATGTGTTATGGTCTTTATATATATATATATATATATATATATATATATATATATATATATATGTGTGTGTGTGTGTGTGTGTGTGTGTGTGTGTGTGTGTGTGTGTGTATAATACTTCATTACTACCAAAATGTTCAAACTATCAGCTGCACTTTTTTTATGTCTAGTTGTGGGTAATCTCCACAACATCTCACTTCTTAGTATTCTGTTTTATAATACATTATTTATAGTTTGTTGCTATTTGTTGCATAGTTTGTTGCTGTAATTTATTGACTAGTTTTTCTTCTTTCATTATATACAATATCAAGATCATCATTTTGTTTCAGATCTCACTAACTTATTTCATGCCACAGGATAACTGCCAGTTTCATCTATGTTGCAGAGAATTGTAAAATTCCAACTTTTCATTTAGCTGCATAGAGTTCTATTGCAACTAATTGCCATAATACCTTATCTATTGATCTGTAATAATACATTTGAGTTGTTTCTTTACTAGGGCCCTTGTACCTAATCCTGGCTTATAAAAAATGACTTTGTGTAAGTACAATTTATTTTATTTTATTACATTTCAAAAATTGAAAAAAGATAATACTTTATTTTCTAGAGTTTCCCTCATATTTAAATTTATACTGAGCATTATGATTTACAGCAATGCTAATATCATTGTTTTAGAATCAGACCTAATACAGTGTGCCAATATGTTTCCACCAATGGGAGATCCAAGGTCTCTCCCATTCCCTTAGCAAAATTTGATCTGCATGCCTATTCTCAGAGACTTAATGACATAATTTTTAACTTACATTTTCAGCAAGAGCTAGTGGGTAGGGGTAGGTATAGGGGTTTTGTTTTGCATATGACTGATCTGGGTTTGTTCCCCAGCACTTAATATAATCCCTGAGGCTGCACCGCCAGGAGGGATCCCTGAATATAGAACAAGGAGTAACTGTAGGCATTGCTGTGTGGTCCCCAAACAAAAAATAATTTAGAAATTTACATGAAATTTTTAATGTTAGTATTCTCTTACTTCAATTTGAATAATTGGTAATTTTTTCCTCCTTGATTTAGCACTTTATAACTGCATTTTTTACTTAGCAAATAATAAAATTTTTTCTTATTTTTACTAAATTACTTCATGTCAAATCACTAATAATAGACTAGGATGACCTTGATAATAAAGATATTGATCATAAATATGTATTAGACTATTATTTGTACTGTTATAAGTACAATAACATATTATCTCAACATTTTAAATACTAATGTATGTTGTGTTATTTCTGTAGACTGAAACTTGCCAAAGTAATAAAGGAAAAATGTCATTTGGGGCTTTGACATATAGTCCTAAAGATGTAGTATTAAGAAGTATGAAGTTGTCTGTTTTAGTTGCTTTGGCTAGAAAGTTCCTCTGTATACAAAAAGGCAAGATAGTTCACAGTCAGTTGCACATTTTATGAAAGTAGTGATTTTCATCAGTGCAGTATTGACTGATGAAAAGTTTGACAGTATGTGATTGATTTTCATTCATGTTTGAAGGCTGTTGCTGGGCATTTTTGGACATGTCCAGAAAAACCTGAAAACTTGGCATTGCTGTGGACCAACATCAAGAAGCTCCAGATTGTTTTGAAGTTACACAGGCTTAAGATGGCTCAAATTTTAAGATTTTAGTCCAGCATTAAAAGAGCATAAGTCACAGTTAAGTACGTGAGGCAACACAAAATCTGAAGAAGATTTTAGAAAAAGCCCCATCCTTTGACATAGATATAGAATGTGAATTATGATAGTCATTAAGTCCAAACAAGACAGCTCATTACTAAGAGCAAAGCAAACAGCAGGCAAAATAGCATGGTTATACCAGTTTTTCTAACTCTGAGTTCTTTTTGCCATGGGAGAATCTGGATGATAGTTATGAATTCAGTAAATTATATCTCATCTTAAAAACTCAAGGATAAAGAAAGAGCTCAACACCTTTTGTAGCAAGCAATAAATAAGTCCTCCTTGAGCAATATCATCATAGTCATACTGTGGTCACCTTGAATCTTTAATTGCTTAGGTGTCAGGCCACAGAAACCATATAAGGTCAGAGGAAATAAACCTTATAACTAGACTCTGAGAGCAAGAATATTTAGGGATACTTGAAGGTCTGCCATCATTTATCTTTCCCATAAAATTACTATCAAATAACTTCCTGTAATTACTTTATAATTTACATTTCATTCTGTAACTAATATAAATTATTTCACAAAATTAGATTATTTGGATCATGCAAAGTGTTTTTAAATTAAAACTAAAGAAGAGTGTACTTATTCAACAAAATTTATGTTCCTATAATCATATAATTTTTGATCATTTTAAGTCACTACTGCTCCCAGTAGGTACTGTGTTTCTGTGTTTCTGTGTTCAGGAGTTGCTTTAGTTCTTGGGACTGTACCTAGCTAAATGTATATCCAGCACCATGAGCTACCGTTAGATCTTAATAAATTTTTCAATTTTAATAATTTCTTAATTCATGTGGTTACATTGAAAAGATTTTATTTACTTGTGCCATTTAAAAAATTGCATCCATAATATGTTGTATTAGTCAATACTTCCAGCAAGTGGTGTAATATTTTATAAATAATAAGGTTGTTTTTTATTATACCTCAATATACCAGATCATTTTATTTTTATTTTGTCTCTATTAAATTGGCTAGAAAATCCAGATTAAAGTTATTAGGCATAGTTTTCAAGTAAATATTCACTTAAAGGAAGTCTGTGATTTCAAGTAATTTACTAGTAGTCAGACGACATGTTAACAACCACATTTATTTGTGTGCCTATTTTATCTGCCCTAATTTCAGAAGATTGGTAAATGTATGGTAAAATTATTTGTCAATATTTTATAAAACAATAAAAATAATACCATCTATTCTATGAAATAAGAGTGCCACCAGTGACATTAGGTTGTTTAATAATATATTCTTATCTATATAAATAACCCACTCTGAATGTTGAATATTCCCTATAGTTTCTTTCTTATGAAAATAGTGGAAATTATTATATAATTTGAGGAAAAGAACTACTTGCTCACATTTTAATTTTTTCATTTCTTCTTCCAGATCCCATGAATTGTTTTGTTCCACATTCCTGTGTTATTCTGCTCAAAGAAGCTAAACTGCAAGTTCAATTAACATAAGTTCTTATAGTCTCTACCTCTGTCTCATTTGTAAATTCATTTGAATTTGAAATTTTATTACTGATATACCATGGAGTCTTTATTTCTTTTCAAAATACGCTGAAAAGTGATTCTTTTTGATTATTCATACCCTGGGAACATCTTTGCTTTGTGTAAGGCACAAAAGTTTTATTTTCTTTATTCTCATTACTCTGCTTTCACTGCTTCTGGCCTTTTGTAATTTGAACTCTTGTGGCCAGATACTGCCATGAGAAGGTCAAAGATATAGTGCAAAGAAAATGATTGGTGGAGTGTAAACCCAAGAGGATATTGATCCTTACAAATGATGGCACTCTTTCCGAGATAAAATAGATTAGGTTATTTTGGCTCACATAATTGAATTTTTTGTTGTACTTCATCATGCTTTGTTATCAAAATTTCCTTGATATACATTTGGGACCTAAGAGTAGTCATGATGGAATGGATGGTGCCAATTAGTTATGTCAGGGGATGCTGAGATTGTCCACTCATTTCCTTTGTGAGCTCTATGGCTAGCAATTATTGCTCCCCAAATTTTTTTTGAGGGGTTGTATTTAAGGTCACTCCTGGTGGGCTGTTAGCTTTATGAGGTACTGGGCCATTAAACCTAGGTTTGCTGCTTCCAAGGCAAGTTCTCTGCTCACAATTCTATACCCCTATCCTGCTCATACAAAGTCTTACCACTGATGTAGATGTTTTTAGAAACACTAGGCAAGAATTTTAGGTGAACTCCTTATAGAGAGTATGCTTTTTCTTAGTCTATATGAATCCAATTTGGCTATGCCAGCATGCTCTGTAGTTACATTTCAAAAGCAAATAAACAAAACTCTTGATAGTTTCTTATCTTAACTAGATCTTTAAGTTCTGTAGATCAAGTTAAAAGAGTTTGTGGAGCAGTGATGTTAGTGGTAGGGCATTTGTCTTGTACAAAGCTGATTCAAGACGGACTTATTTTCAATTCCAAGCATCCCATATGTTCCACCAGGCCAGGAGTGATTTCTGAGCTCATAGCCAGGAGTAATCCTTGAGCATCACTGGGTGTGACCCAAAACGAAAAAAAGAAAGGTTAAAAAAATCTTCCCAGGGAAGCCACTGAACTCTGCTGGAACTCAGATTCCAACACCCCTATCTGCCTGTCTTCTGTGCTGTGCTCCATTTTCAGCCTGATTTCATGCTGTGTGTGGCTCATCTGCGGAAGGCTCGCCTTCCCTGGAGCCTTCCCTGGAGGTGAGCTTACACGCCCAGAAAGGGGAAGCCAATGAACTCTGCTGGAACTCAGATGCCAGCACCCCTATCTGCCTGTCTTCAGTACTGTGCTCCATTTACGGCTGATTTCATTCCGTGTGTGGCTCATCTGCAGAAGGCTCGCCTTCCCTGGAGCCTTCCCTGGAGGCAGCCATGCACATCATTTAGCCAATGAATACAACCACAACACGTAGAAAAACCCACAATACAAGTGTGACAATGGGGAAACAATGCAGGCCAGCGCGAGACATAGAGAATGACGATGGCAACTCTGATGACTTGAACATGACCAACCAACTAGTCAGTCTCTCAGTTAAGGAGTTTAGAGTAGCAATATGGAAGATGTTCAAAGAACTCAAAGAAAGTATGAAGAGAACACTAATAAGAATCAAGAGAATATGAAGATAGAAATCAGAAAACTCCAAACTGAAATTTCAGGTCAAATAACAGGTCTGAAAAACCCAGTAGATGAATTGAAGAAAACATGGTTGAGCTTTCCCATGGGTTAACAGCAGCTGAGGATAGAATTAGTACACTGGAAGATGAGATGAATAACAATTTCATACAGCAGAAGAAATTGAAAAAAAAGCCTTAAAGTAAATGATCAAACAATGGAAAATTACTCAAAGAATGGGAACAGATGAAAATAGAAGTCTATGATAAGCTCAACAGAAACAACTTAAGAATCATTGGAGTCCCAGAGACCCAGGAAGAAAATCTCCAGGAAGAATCAACAGTCAAGAACATCATTAAAGAGAAACTACCAGAGCTAATGCATACATGCGATCAAATCCTACATGCCTGAAGAGTACCAACAAAAATAGACCCCAGGAAAAAAACCCCAAGACACATCCTTGTCTCTATGAGGAATCCCACAGATAGAGACAGAATTCTGAAAGCAGCAAGATCGAAAAGAGAAATCACATTTAAGGGAACATCCTTGAGATTTACTGCAGACCTGTCACCGGAAACAGTCAAGGCCAGAAGGCAGTGGTGGGACATAATAACAAAACTCAATGAAATAAATGCTTTGCCTAGAATACTGCACCCAGCAAAACCCACTTTCAGGTTTGAAGGAACAATACATGGTTTCACAGACAAACAACAGCTCATAAACTTGACAGACTCAAAAACATTCTTAAAAGAAAAATTGAACGGCCTACTTTAAGACAAGACTGACCAACAGACACACCAAACTTCTTTATAAAGATGGCACTAACTTGCAGGACAATTCTTTATCTCAATGTCTATGGACTAAATGCACCAGTTAAGAGACACAGAGTGGCTAACTGGATCAAAAACTCAATCCAACCTTCTGCTGCCTACAAGAAACACACCTGAATAGTCAAAACAAATATAGACTCAAAATAAAAGGTTGAAGGAAAAACATCCAAGCAAACAACACCCATATAAATGCTGAAATGGCCATACAAATATCAGATGATGCAAACTGTATACTTAAGAAAGTGTAAGGGACAAAGATGGACATTTTGTATTAATCAAGGGATACGTACAGCAGGAAGAAATCACTCTACTAAACATATATGCACAGAATGAGGGGCCAGAAAAATATTTAATACAATTGTTGACAAATCTGAAAAATAATATCAATAACAACAAAAAATTGTGGGAAATCTCAACATGGCATTGTCAATACTTGACAGATCAACCAGACTGAAACCAACAAGAATATACTACACCTGAAAAGAGAAATGGAAGAAAGAGGCCTAGTAGATATATACAGGACACTCCACCCCCAGAAGCCTGGATACACATTCTTCTCTAATGTACTTGGGACATTCTCCAGGATAGACTACATGCTAGCACATAAAACATACCTACATAATATCAAGAGGATAGAAATATCGCAGGCTACCTTCAATTACCACAAGGCCCTAAAATTATATGTGAACTACAAAGGGACACAGAAGAAAAACTTTAATACCTGGAAGTTAAACAGCCTAATACTGAATAGCCAGTGGGTCTGAGATAAAATCAAAGAGGAAATCAAAACCTTCCTAGAAACAAATGGCAATGGAGACACAAACTATCAAAACCTATGGGACACAGCAAAAGCGGTACTGAGAGGAAAATTTATAGATTTGCAAGCACACATCAGGAAAGAAGAAGGGGCATACCTGAATAGGTTAATGATGCAGCTCATAGAATTAGAAAATACTCAACAAAAGAACCCAAAAATAGGGAGACAGAAGGAAATAACAAAGCTGAGATCAGAAATCAATAAAGTAGAAACCCGAAAAACAATCCAAAAGATCAAAGAAAGCAGAAGTTGGTTCTTTGAAAAAATAAACAAGACTGATGGACCACTGGCAAAACTAACAAAGAAAGAGAGAGAGAAACTTGATAAATCGTATTAGGAATGAAAAAGGAGAGATCACTACTGATATTGTAGAGATGCAAAGGGAAATCAGAAACTACTTTGAAAAACTCTATGCCACTAAAAATGAAAACCTGGAAGAAATGGATAAATTCTTGGACTCTTATAATGTTCCACCGTTGAATGAAGAGGATGTAGCATATCTAAACACACCCATCACTATTGAAGAAATTAAGACAGTAATCAAATGTCTGCCCAAAAATAAAAGTCCAGGCCCAGATGGATTTACTAATGAATTCTTTCAAACCTTTCAAGAGGAACTTCTACCAATCCTGGGAAGACTCTTTCATGAAATCGAAAAAACAGGAACAATTCCAAATAACTTTTATCAGGCCAACATCACCGTGATACCTAAGCCAGACAGAGATGCTACCAAAAAAAAATTACAGACCAATATCGCTGATGAATACAGATGCAAAGATCCTCAACAAAATCATCGTAAATAGGATTCAATGCCTCATTAAGAAGATCATCCACTACAATCAAGTAGGTTTCATCTCAGGAATGCAAGGCTGGTTTAACATCCATAAATTTATCAACATAATACACAACATCAAGAACAAGAAAAATAAAAACCACATGATCATATCAATAGACGCATAGAAAACATTTGATAAGGTCCAACAACCATTCTATATCAAAACTCGCAGCAAGATAGGAATGGAAGGAACCTTTCTCAATATAGTTAAGACTATCTACCACAAGCCAGAGGCAAATATTGTCATCAATGGAGAAAAACTGAAAGCCTTTCCTCTAAATTCTGGTACAAGACAAGGTTGTCCTCTTTCACCACTGCATTCAACATAGCACTGGAAGTACTCGCTATAGCAATTAGGCAAGAAAAAGATATGAAGGAAATCCAGATAGAAAAGGAAGAAGTCAAGCTCTCTCTGTTTGCAGATGACATGATACTCTACATAGAAAACCCTAAAGTCTCTACGAAAAAGCTTCTAGAAAAAATAGACTCACATAGCAAGATGGCAGGCCACAAAATTAACACACAAAAATCAATGGCCTTTCTATACACCAATAGTATTAAGGAAGAAATGGACATTAGGAAAACAACCCCATTCACAATAGTGCCACACAAACTCAAATATCTTGGAGTCAACTTGACTAAAAATGTGAAGGACCTATACAAATAAACTATAAAACTTTGCTCCAAGTAATAAGAGAGGACATGCGGAAATGGAAGCCTATACACTGCTCATGGCTTGGCAGGATTAACATCATTAAAATGGCAATAGTCCCCAAAGCATTGTACAGATTTAATGTGATCCCTCTAAAGATACCAGGACATTCCTTAAAGAAGTGGATCAGGCACTTTGAAATTCATTTGGAATAATAAACACCCTAGAATAGCTAAAGCAATCATTGGGAAAAGGAATATGGGAGGAATTACTTTCCCCTACTTTGAACTGTACTACAAAGCAACAGTTTTCAAAACAGCATGATATTGGAATAAAGACAGGCCCTCAGATCAGAGGAATAGGCTTGAATACTCAGAAAATGTTCCTCAGACATACAGTCACCTAATTTTTGATAAAGAAAGGAGCAGGAAATCCTAAATGGAGCAGGGAAAGCCTATTCAACAAGTGGTTTTGGCACAACTGGCTAGCCACTTGCAAAAAATTGAACTTAGACCCCCAGCTAACATCATGTACAAAGGTTAAATCCAAATGGTTGAAAGACCTCAATATCAGACCTGAAACCATAATATATATAGAACAACATGTAGGTAAAACATTCCAGGATTGAGAAAAAGGCACCTTCAAAGAGGAAACTGCATTCTCCAAGCAAGTGAAAGCAGAGATGAACAGATGGGAATATATTAAGCAGAGAAGCTTCTGAACCTCAAAGGAAATAGCGCCCAGGATACAAGAGCCACCCACTGAGTGGGAGAAACTATTCACTTAATACCCATCAGATAAGGGGCTAATCTCCAAAATACAAGGCACTGACAAAAATTTACAAAAAAAATCTAATACCATCAAAAATGGGGAGAAGAAATGGACAGACACTTTGACAAAGAAGAAATACAAATGGCCAAAAGACACTTGAAAAATGCTCCATATCAGTAATCATCAGTGAGATGCAAATACACCACAGAGAATGGCACACATCACAAAGAATGAGAAAAGCAGTGTTGGTGGGGATGTGGAGAGAAAGGAACTCTTATCCACTGCTGGTTGGAATGCCATCTAGTTCAACCTTAATGGAAAGCAATATGGAGATTCCTCCAAAAACTGGAAATCGAGCTCCCATACGAACCAGCTATATCACTCCTAGGAATATAACCTAGGAACACAAAATTACAATAAAAAAATCCCTTCCTTATACCTATATTCATTGCAGAACTATTTACCATAGCAAGACTCTGGAAATAACCAAGATACCCTTCAACAGATGAATGGCTAAAGAAACTGTGGTACATATACACAAAGGACTATTATGCAGCTGTCAGGAGAGATGAAGTCATGAAATTTTCCTATACATGGATGTACACGAAATCTAATATGCTGAGTGAAATAAGTCAGAGAGAGAGAAAGACGCAGAATGGTCTCACTCATCTATGGGTTTTAAGAAAAATGAAAGACATTCTTGCAATAATAACTTTCAGACACAAAAGAGAAAAAAGCTGGAAATTCCAGCTCACCTCATGAAGCTCACCACAAACAAGGATGAGTTTAGTTAGAGAAATAACTTCGTTTTGAACTATCCTAATAATGAGATGTATGAGGGAAATAGAAAGCCTTCTAGAGTACAGGCAGGGGTTGGGTGGGGAGGAGGGAGATTTGGGACATTGGTGATGGGAATGTTGCACTGGTGATGGTGGTGTTCTTTAAATGTCTGAAACCCAAACAACTCAATCATGTATGTAATAAAGTTGTTTAAATAAAAAAGATTCTTCCCCCTCCCTTTATTTTATTTTTAGAATAAATATTGTTCTACATTATGGTGAATTCCTTATTATATTGCTTGGTTTGTATAATCTTTGTAGTAATAACCCAGGTCAGAAAACTTGTTTCTTCTTTGATGAAATTTGGTGAGCTGAACTGTCAAAGTTGGATTTATCATTCTTATGAACATCTCTGACTGAAAACTATAATTCTGGGGTTATATGGTTATCTTCTTAAAGTCTATATTAAAAGTAGCACTATGAATTTTTTTAATTCACTTGTTTGTATATTTTTTACCAGGATGTGAAATATAGCTTAATTACAGTATTTTCTTATTTGTTAAGTTGGAGCTGGAGTAAGACACAATGGAGCAGGGTTGGCAGTTATTTTTTCAAATATATTATATTGTTTTTTCTAAATTTCTAGGTAATCACACATATTACTATCCATAATATTTAGAAAATATACTTTGCAGAGATTGTCTCAGTTGCATATGTAAGTTATTTAAATAACTTGGATGATACATTTTGACAGGACTTTTAGTTCTTGATCTATAACATAGATCTTAAGATTCTTCCTGTGCTTTGAGCTCTGATCCTAGACAGAAAATTTTGTTTCAAATATGACACTCTTTCCTTTTTAAATAATTTTTGTTTGAATAACCATGAGATACAGATACAAAGTTGGTTATGATTGTCAGTCATATAATGCCAAACACCGCACAATATCCTTCAACAGTGCACATTTCCTGCTATCATCAAAGTCTATTTTCCCCTTTCCTCTTTTATAGCAGCCATTTCTCTGCTCTTTCTCTCTTTCCCCCCACACAAACACATCTACTTATTTTTCCTTTTAGACACTATGGCATGTGATATTGTTGCTGAAGTGACATCACCCTTATTACTTTACCTCTTTACAGCACCCAGTTCTTTTCCAGAATGATCATTTCTAGCTATCATTGTTATAGTGGTCCCTTCTCTGCCTCACCTGCTTTCTCTTGATTCTTTTGGCAAGCCTTCTACCATGGATCAGTCCTCTTATTCCTTATTTCTATTGTCCCTGGTTTTTTTTAATATCTCCCACAAATTAATATGATTATTTTATGTCTATCTCTTGCCCTCTGACTCATTTCCCTCAGCACAGTACTCCACAATTTTATGACTTCACTTTTCCCAATAGTTGTGTAGTATTCCATTGTATAGTAACTGATAAATATGACTCTTAAAGTATCATAATATGTCAGAATCTATTTGCTTTGATTATCTTTTACTTGACATTTTAAAGCCTTATTTTTGTATAAATGATATTGTTATGGGTAACATGATAATGAACTTCCATTGTTGCCAAATAAAATAATTGTTTTCTTTTCTTTAGTAGAGGAGTTATTTCCCTACAATTTGAATTTCAATTAATCCACTTTGACATTTTTTAACTCATAGGTTTGTTAATCATAATTTTATTTCTCATACTAATTTCTTTTCTAGTGAAAGAAGGTAGTTTTTTTCAATTGATACTAAGTTAGAATGGATGAGAGGAAATAACTCTTCTTTCTTTTTCTCTTTCCCTTAGGTAATATGTTTAAGAGAGAACACAGGCAACAAGCAGTCATTGAGAAAGCAAAAAGATACATTTTTAAGGGAGAACAGGGGCTCCAGTGTTTCTCATACTAATTTTTTCTTTGTAAGACTTTTTTTAATATAATTTTTATTTTGATCATAGTGGTTTACATGTTGTTGACAATAATATTTTAGTTAAATATTTACATAACGGGGCCGGGCGGTGGCGCTGGAGGTAAGGTGCCTGCCTTGCCTGCGCTAGCCTAGGATGGACCGCGGTTCGATCCCCCGGCGTCCCATATGGTCCCCCAAGAAGCCAGGAGCAACTTCTGAGCGCATAGCCAGGAGTAACCCCTGAGCGTCACAGGGTGTGGCCCAAAAAAAAAAATATTTACATAACATCTGGAGGGGTTCCATCACCAAATTTTCCTCCCTACACCTCCGTTTTTGTCCTATCTCCCATATCCTCTTCCCTCACCCACAGGGCTGCTAGATTGTGTGGTCCCCTACGTACCTATCCTACTACATAGTAGTCTTGCATCTGATTGGTCTAGGTGCCTCCCTAATTTCCCCCTCTAACTGGGAGGCAGGCCTAGCTAGTTAAATTTGCGTGGTTTGGTTTGAAGAAGAGAAAAGTAGTAAACTGGTGTAAAAGTCTAATACTCCGAAAGTGGGCAGAGTCTTTCTAGAGGCTCTTATCATCGATTTGAAGGGTGAAAGAGGAAAAAGAAAATGAAACATTCCGTCAGTACAAAAAAAAAAGAAAAAAAAGAAAAAAAACAGAACAAACAAAACAAACAAGCAAAAAACAAACAAAAAACACAAAAAAACAAAAAACAAAACCCGCCATGGTCTTGAGATAAGAAACATGACATAGCCCATAAAGAAAGAAAAGAAAA
This sequence comes from Suncus etruscus, assembly GCF_024139225.1. Classification (NCBI taxonomy): domain Eukaryota; kingdom Metazoa; phylum Chordata; class Mammalia; order Eulipotyphla; family Soricidae; genus Suncus; species Suncus etruscus. Next base: position 63,710,527 of record NC_064854.1, on the reverse strand, counting down.
GAAGAGAAAAAAATAGGTATATCTGGGGACAATAGCTTCAATAACCACACCCAAACAGAGAAATCGACCAAAAATAGTTAGGTAAGTAAAAAATAATAATAATAATGATAATAATAATAATAATAATAATAATAATAATAAATGAAGGTAAAAAAATAATATATAAAAAGTGAACCATGTTTTGTGCTATTTTTTCCCACCTGCCCTGGCACAGTAAATATTGGGGTCATTCGAGAAGGAATTCACTTGGCCTAAGAGTTATGGGTTTCTCCGTCCTTGGAGTATATTGTCATGGGATCAACTATAGACTCTGTTCAGGATCATTTACTCTCCCGGTGGTCTTATGTCATGTTTGGGAAACTTCTGTTCTGTTCTAGGTGTTACAATCAGACCTCTGTGTCTAGAGATCTCAGTGTCTGCAGAGATTCAGGGTTGGGACTTATGATGACATCAGTCTTTGTGGTTCAGGGGTTCTGTTCCCTCAGTGTCATTTTAATCCATCTTCTGTGGTTGGTGTTCTTGGTCTTTGCACTGTACCTAGGATGGCACTTAGGATAGCATCTTTCTTTGTGCTTCCAGAAGCCAGATTCCATTACAATTGTCTCTGCTAGACCTTTGGAAGTGGGGTTCATGGTTGTTGTGCAGGTCATAGTTCAAACCCTAGACTAGGGCTTTTTTATTGGTCCCTCGGTGTATACAATCTGGTCCTGGTTCTAGCAGCCAGTCATCTGTTAATTGCGATCTTGGCTTTTGGATATACTAAGGGTGACAAGTCTTCTGATTTTGTCTTATCGTTAGCTGGTAAGGTTGGGTAATCGGCTCTTAGGTCAAGTTGTTCCCAATTTTCCCGTTGTCAGGATATCATATTGGATCTGGGACTTGTTGGTGACCCTGCTGTATTAAGGCTGTCCTGGCTGGGATCTGTTTCCTGTAGTTGTGTTTCTATGTCAGGGATCCAGGGTTCAAGGCTAGACAGATGGTATCTAATCTCCTGAGGTCTAAATTGATTCCACATGACATTTTTTCAAGGTACAAGATATCCCTGTATTGTAAACAACTATGGGTTCCCATCTCTAGTAGATAGGAACTCTTTTTTTGTATGTAAGATTTCCCCTTTTTTTAATGTGCCTTTGCAGGGGGAAATGGCGCTACCTTATATTGTCGGTGTATTTGGGGGTGGACAAAGGGGAAAACAAAAACAGGTCACATACCCAGAGAAGGTAAAAAAAAAAAGAAAAGAAAAAGAAAAATATATATATGTATGTATATATATATATATATATAGGCATAAAAATATATGTGTTCACATATGTATGTAGGACAGACACATTTAAAAATATAGTAAAAAACAAACAAACAAACAAAAACAAACAAAAAAAAACAAAAAATCGAAGTAAAGAAGTATTTAAAGGACCAAAGTGATGTAGTAGACTACTTTACATTTGGGGAAAAGCAAGTAAAGAGGTGGTGTAATACAGGTCTTATGCTTATGTTGAAAGTACAGTTTTTTCCCATTGTCTTTTGGGTTTTTCTTGTGGTGTGTGGGTTCCCAGGCACCTTTCCATCACACACCCTGACCTTCTTCAGATTGGCAAATGGTTTGCGGCAGGGAGGTCCTGGAAGATATCTTGCATTGGGGCTACTTTTGGGAGTAAGAGGAGTTTCAAGTAACAGTCCACGTTAGGGGGAGTTGATAGGGAGGGGCACGCAGCATGAGTCTGCAGGGGAGTTGGCTGACTTTTCTTGCCGGGGACGAGGTGTGGGTTTGATTGGGTGACCGTTCTCTTGGGTGCTGGGTACTGGTTCGTTGGGGTAGGAGGTCATCTTGTTGCTTAATAGATTAAGGACTGAGGGTGAAGAGTTTTAATATGGTGGGAGGTCTGGATGGGATTGAAGGGTGGAGAGATAGTTGGATTTCCAGAGGGGGGAAAGGGTAAGGTGTATGGAAGGGGTAGGGAGGGAGAAAAGAGAAAAATACATTAGATAGAAAGGGAGAAGAGAAAGGATAGAGTAAAGAAAAGAATAGAAAAGAAAAAAATAAAAAAGAAATTGGTGAGAAGAAAGGAGAGAATAGCAAGGGAATGCTAGTTTGCTTGAATGTGTTCGATGAATAGAGCATGTAGTTTGAGTCTGTACGTCGCTGTTACTGCTTCAGTGGTCTGACTGGTCATGTGCTTCAATCCCTAAAAGAAGGTAAACCTAGAGATAAATTGTATGTTTAAGAGTTTTCTCGGGGACATCTCGTAGTGCAAACTAGGTATGGTATCTCGTGTGGTGTCCCGAGCTGCCATCTTAGCTTGTCCGCCCTTTGTATCCAAGAACGCCTGTGGACAGAAAAGCTGAGAGCTTATTTTAAATATAGTAAGATAGAGGCATTAATACATAGTGTTATGGGATGTTTCCATTGGAGCCAGTGATTTGCCATGGTATTCTTAACCTGTGTTCCTGTATACGATCTCTACAGGATTATTGTGGGCCATTATTGTAGAAGGTTGATTACATACCTGTTCTCTCTATGCTGCTCTTCTGGTGTTGCTGTTTTCATTGTGGTATAATGTGTAGTCAAGAGTTTGCATTGTTCCTTTTTCATGTATTTTGGGCACTGTTCCCAGGTATATGTTGACTATTCCAGTGTTTAGAGTTTCTACCCTGTTAGACCCTGTTATTTGATTGTTAAGTATTAGTTGTGATTGAGATGTATGTTCTATGTGCTTCAGAATAGTGCTACCATTCAGTGTTTATCTTTTGTCTTCTGACTTACTTCGTTTAACATAACATGATCTAGGTCCATCCACGTTGCTGCAAAATCTGTGATTATATCGTTTCTGACTGCCATGTTATATTCCATTGTGTATAGATACCACATCTTAATGATCCATTTATCTGTTGTTGGACATCGCAGTTGGTTCCAAGATTTGGCTATTATACTGAGTGCTGCGAAAATAGTGGGGTGCACACGTATTTTGGAATGAATGTTCTTCCAACTTGGGGGTATATACCTAGGAGTGCAAATGCTGGGTCAAAAGGGAGCTCAATTATGAGTTCTTTGAGCACTCTCCAGACTGTTCTCCATAGATGTTGGACTAGGGGGCATTCCCACCAGCAGTGGATGAGAGTTCCCTTCATATCGCATCCACGCCAATAAAGATTGTTCTCAGTATTTTTGATGTGAGCCATCCTCACTGGTGTAAGGTGGTATCTCATTGTTGTCTTGATTTGGATCTCTCTGATGATGAGTGAAGGTGAGCATGTTTTCATGTGTTTTTGGCCATCCTTCAGTCTTCGTCAGAGAAGTATCTATTCATTTCTTCTCCCCATTTTTTATGGCTTTATTTGGTTTTGAGGGGCTCAGTTTTCTGAGTGCTTTGTAAGTTCTAGATATCAGCCCTTTATCAGATATGTCTAGTGAAAAGATTTTTTCCCATTCTGTTAACTGTCTTCTTGCATTAAGTAAGGTTTCTTTCGCCATGCAGAAGCTTTTTAGTTTGATGTAGTCCCATTTGTTTATGTTTGCTGCTAAGGTTCTTGCCATTGGTGCTCCATTCTCGAAGACCTTTTTGATATATAGGTCTGCGAGTGTTCTGCCTATTTTATTCTCAATAAACTTTATAGATTCGGGTCTGATTTCAAGGTCTTTGATCCATTTTGAGTTGACTTTTGTATAAGGAGTGAGGTATGTGTTGATTTTCACTTTCATACATGTGATTTTCCAGTTGTACCAACACCATTTGTTGAATAGGCTTTCTTTGTTCCATTTCAGATTCTTGCCTCTTTTATAAAATATTAGTTGGCTGTATATCTGGGGGTTTATGTCTGGGAATTCTGTTCTGACCCACTGGTCTGAGGTCCTGTCTCTGTTCCAGTACCATGCTGTTTTAATTACTATAGCTTTATATTATAGTTTCAAGTTAGGTAAGGAGATTCCACCCAGCTTCTTGTTTTTCAGTATGTGTTTGGCTATCCTGCTCTTTTGTGGTTCCAGATGAATTTTGTGATTGATTGTTCTATTTCTTTAAAGGATTGTGTCTGGATTTGGATAGGGATTGCATTAAATCTATATAGAAGTTTGGGTAGGATAGTCATTTTGACTATGTTAATTCTACCTATCCATGAGCATGGGATGTTCTTCCATTTCTTTAGATCCTCTTCAATTTCTTTCTGAAGTGTTTTGTAGTTTCCCTAGTATAGGTCTTTCACTTCTCTTGTAAGGTTGATTCCTACATACTTGATATTTTTTGATACTATCTTAAATGGAATTGTAATTTTAATCTCTCTCTCCTCAACATCATTGTTTGTATATAGAAATGCTGCTGTCTTTTGTGTATTGACTTTGTATCCAGCCACTTTGCTGTATTGGTTGATTGTTTCTAGGAGTTTTACTGTGGACTCTTTAGAGTTTTTGATGTATATCATCATATCGTTGGCAAATAGAGATAGCTTGTGTTCCTCTTTCCCTACTTGATATCCTTTTATTCCCTTCTCTTGTCGGATTGCTATTGCTAGGACATCTAAGGTTATATTGAATAAGAGTGGAGAGAGTGGACAGCCTTGTCTAGTTCCTAATCTTAGTGGGAATGCTTCTAGTTTCTCACCATTAAGTATAATGTTGGCTGTAGGCTTTTCATATATAGCTGTAACTATCTTGAGGAACGTTCCTTCTAACCCTGTTTTGCTGAGTGTCTTTAACATGAAAGGATGTTGGATTTTGTTAAACGCCTTCTCTGCATCGATTGATATGATCATGTGGTTTTTGTCTTTCATGTTGTTGATGTGATGTATCATGTTGATTGACTTGCGTGTGTTGAATCAACCTTGCATTCCTGGTATGAATCCCACTTGGTCGTGATGTATGATCTTTTTGATGAAGTGTTGGATTCGGTTTGCTAAGATTTTGTTAAGTATCTTTGCATCTATGTTCATTAGTGAGATTGGTCTGTAGTTTTCTTTTTTGGTGGTGTCTTTGCCTTCTTTGGAAATGAGTGTGATATTAGCCTCATAAAAGGAGTTGGGGAGGATTCCTGTTTTTTCTATGGTTTGGAAAAGCCTATGGAAAAGTGGTAGTAAGTCTTCTTGAAATGTTTGATAGAATTCACCTGTAAATCCATCTGGGCCTGGGCTTTTGTTCTTAGGGAGTTTTTTAATTACATCTTCAATTTCCTCTGAGGTAATTGGTTTGTTTAGGCTTTCTAGATCTTCCTTTTCCAGTCTTGGAAGAGGGTGTTTGTCCAAGAATCTGTCGATTTCTACTGGGTTCTCTAGCCTAGTTGAGTATAGTTGTTCATAATATGATCTCATGATATGTTGTATTTCTTGGGGTTCTGTTGTAATCTCTCCCCTTTCATTTGTGATCCTACTGATTTGGGTGTTTTCCCTCTTTTTTTGTGAGTTTTGCCAATGGTTTGTCTATCTTGTTTATTTTTTCGAAAAACCAACTCCTGGTCTCATGGATTTTATGTATTGATTTCTTAGTTTCAATGTTGTTTATTTCTGCTCTGGTTTTTATTATTTATTGCCTTCTGGTTGTGGTTGGATTTCTCTGTTGCTGTTGTTCCAATCCTTTGAGGTGATCTTTTAAACTGTTGGTTTTTTTATTTTCCTGTTTCTTGACATAGGCCTGTATTGCTATGAGTTTCCCCCTAATTACTGCTTTTGCTGTGTCCCATAAGTTTTGACATGTTGTCTCTTCATTGTCATTTGTCTCAAGGAATCTTCTTATTTCTTCCTTGAGTTGTTCTTTGATCTAGCTGTTGTTGAGCAGCATGTTGTTTAATCTCCAGGTATTAGTTTTTCTCCATTGCTTCTTCTTGACATAACTTTTAACCTCTGTTGCATAGTGATCTGAAAGGGTATTTCTAATGATCCTTACCTTTGTGGTCTTATATAAGTTGGCTTTGTATCCTAAGACATGGTCTATTCTGGAGAAGGTTCCAGGTGGGTTTGAGAAGAATGTGTATTCTGCTTTCTGGGGATGGAGGGCTCTATATAAGTCTATTAGCCCTAAATCTTCTAATTTTTCATTTAGAGCTCTTATTTCTTTGCTATTTTTCTGTTTGGTGGATCTTTCCAGTGGTGATAGTGGAGTATTGAGGTCCCCTACTATTATCACATTTTCCTTCATGTGTTTCTCCAGGTTTATGAGCAGTTGCCTCACATATTTTGCTGGCTCTACATTAGGTGCATAGATATTGACCAGGGTTAGTGTTTCTTGATCTAATGTTTCCCTGATCAGTAAGTAGTGACCCTCTTTGTCTCTGATCACTTTCTTGAGGTTGAATACAATTTGGTCTGATGTAAGAATGGCTGTTCCTGCTCATTTTTGTTTTCCATTTGCCTGAATAATTACTTTCCGTCCTTTTATTCTAAGCCTGTGCTTATCCTGTAACTGTAGGTGTGTTTCTTGCAGACAGCAAAAGTACGGTTTATTTTTCCTAACCCAGTTCTCTACTATATGTCTTTTAATTGGAGAGTTTAGTCCGTTAACATTTAGGGAAATTATTGATAGAGAGGACTGTTGTGCAGTTGTATTGTATGGAGTGGTTGTTGTTACAATTGGGGGTTTGGATTGTGTAATTCGTCTCTGAGTAAGTCGCTTAGGATCGGCTTAGTTTGCACAAATAGTTCAAGTTCGTTCATGTTTGAGAATGTTTTTAGTCTGCTGTCCCATATGAATGATAGTTTTGCTGGGTATTGGACCCTGGGTTGGAAATTTCTTTCATTCAGTCGTTCAAATATGTCATTCCACTGTCTTCTTGCTTGAATTATTTCAAATGGGAGATCTGATTTGATTCTTATGTCCTTCCCTTTGTACTTGAGTTTCTTTTTCTCCCTTATTGCTTTCATTAGTTCCTCTTTCTCTTTGTTTTTTTGCCATTTGGATTATTATGTGTCTTGGTGTTGGTTTATTAGGGTCTATTTTATTAGCGACTCTCTTGACTTCCTGGATTTGTCCTGAAGTGTCTTTCCAGAGGGTGGGTAAGTTTTCTGTTATTATCTCCCTGACTACTTGTTCTTCCCCCTTCCCTATTTCCTCCCCTTCTTGTATACCCACAATTCTTAGATTGTTTCTTTTGTCCTTGTTCATTAGATATTGGATTTTTCCTTCCAGTGCTTTGCCTTTTAATTCTCTGTTCGTTTCTTGATCATTTTTTGATTGCAGTTTTCCTTCGAGTTCTTCGATGTGCTTCTCCAACTCTGTTTCTGCTCGTAAGTCTTGTTACTTGGTCTTTTAAGTCCTTCACTTCTTTTTGTATGGAATCTCTCATGTTCTTTGCCATTTCTTCTTTAATTTGTCTGATTCGTTCATCCATGGATTTCTTATACTCGGTTGCTAGGGTTTCTTTTATTTCTTTTAGTAATTCTTGCATTTCCTTCCTCATGACCGCTTTTAGGTCTTCTTCCCATGGATCTGTGCGTTTTTGGTGGACTTGGAAACTTGATAGGGTTTGTCATCGTGTCTCCAGTTATTAGAGATCTCCTTGATTTATGCATAATTATTTGTATTTAATGGTGTGTTTTGGAGTGCTGTGGCTTCTAATTTTGGCCTGCTTTGGTCTCCTTCCTGAAGGTGTTTCTAGAGTGGGCTGTTGGGTGAACTTGTTGAACCTAGCTCTTTCTCCTCCCCTTTGCTACCTAGAGTTCAGCCTTCCTGCAGTGGGTATTGTTGCTTTTCTACTCCTTATTTCTGTCAGCGGTGCAGTTCCCCTCCTGGCCACAATGGTTGCTGGCGCTGTTGAGCCTAGCTCTCAATCCCCCCTCCTTTCTCTGGGAGTCAATGGAGCTCCGCCCCCTCCAAGCCTCCCTTGAACGAGTTCCCTCATTCCAACCCTGCAGGCTCTGCCTTCGACCTTGGGGAGTCCCTGGTCCGCTCCAGGGTCCAAGGGGTTGGACTACTCTGGGTCACCTGAGAGTCCTGATGGCTGGCCCTATCCCCCCCGTCTATTCGGGTTGCTCAACTTGCCTTTCCAGGCACCCACCCGGGGGAAGGGGCTCACTCAAGCCTCTCAGGCCAGGGCTCAAGGGTCCCTATGGGAGGAGCCGGCCCAGACGCCGCACAAGGAAACAGGGAGTCACTCAAACCTCTCTGGCCAGCGCTTGGGGGTCCCTGGGGGGGGGAGCCGGCCCAGATGCCATGCATGGGAACAGAAACTCCTCTTTGTAAGACTTTTTACTAAATAACTACAACCTACAAATCAGTTTACATAAAATATGAGAGTTTAATTTAAAAGTACATGGAAATATTTTGGAAGCCTAAACTTAGGAAGGCTATTTGACAGTTATGAAAATTCTATGAATTTTAGGAAGGCTATATAGATATTGTACAAAATCCTATGAATTTAAAAATTCCACCTCTTAGTTTTAACTAAGCTAATCTTCCATTCATTTTACTTATCTCTAAAGATTAAAATTTTGCTTAATCAAAATAAATATTTAACATCTTATAAAATAACTAATGGTGTTTAATAATTTTATTCGTATAGACATAAAATCTATACTTATTTTAAGGCTAATTTCAAACAACTTAATTATTCTTTCAGTTTAATCTTTATATTTGTGTAATACCCACATGCACTTAGTTTGATATTTGAAAATTATTCTTTTTTGGTGAGGTGGGGTGGATATGGGTCACACCTCACTGTGCTTAGGAACTTACTGCTCTCATCTATGACTTCTTTTTGTGCTCTGGGTGGTTTATATAATCTACCAAATTACACAAACACTGTATCTGCTGTATTGTCTCTCTAGCTCCTGAATTGATTTGTAAGTTAATGTCAATTTAGCTCTTTCTTCCTTGGTTTTATTGTTTCAGTTCTTTCTTGGCTAGATTATTTGTTTAATAGTTTTATGAACATAGTTCAGTGACACTTTAATCTCCGATGACTTTACCCACTGGAAAATATGGTTTTTATTGGTGAAGTCTTGGTGAAACATAATTGGTTCTTATCACCTGTTCCTCAGAACTTTGAAGGCTGTATTCCATTCTTCACTGGCCCGGAGTGTTAGTGTGAGAAATTTGATAGTCTCTTCCTTTTAGTTTGGGATATGTTTTATTTATCTGAAGATCTTTATCATTATTTATTTGTAATAAAAGTTAAGTAAATTTGTCAGATTATATTTTTTGATTGCCAGTGTTTTCTCTCTGAGATTTGATGTTCTCTTATTTTAGAGACATTTTGTAGCACAGCAGAATGATGATCGATAGATAACAATCTAATATAGGTGGCTAATATAATTTAAAATATCAGCCTGTATTCAAAATTTGCATTTCTGTTCCCTTTTTATGTTATTAAAAACTCACTCAACTCTTTGTATGCTTGATTATAAATGCTATTTAATTATATACATGACTTTATTATGATTTTGTATCTGAGAAGAATTTATTTATTCTTGGCTTCTTACTACATTTAAATGATAGATTTTACATTGTATAGTAGAAAGTTTCTTAATTTTTTATTTTTAATTATGAGAACAAAAATGCAAAGAAAGAGGACAAGTGGAAGGACTATCACCCGTAAACAGAATTCTCAGTAGTCCCATTGCTGATATCTTAACTTTGAACTTTCAGCCAAAGAACATTAAGAAAAATAAAACAGAACCCATGTACAATTACTTTGTCCCTCAAGTCCCCAGATTGTAGTATATAATATTTCTTAGCAGCACACAAAGCAATCTAAAGCCATAAAACTATGTATCTCCTTAAACATTGAAGGCAAAGTACTTTTTTACATTTCCATGCACATGCATATTAGTTGAAGTTAACCTCAAAAGTTTAAGTGGGTTGCTTTTCTTAAGGATTAGAGTCAAAGGAGCACAGTAAAAACGGTGGTAGAGTAGCAATCATTGTTTGCATAGGCCCACCAAAAACCGTACTCCTGAAGTTTCCTGGCATAAGACCAACTCTAGGCTCCAGGCAAACTAGTTTGACCAATCCAGGTCATTGTCTATAGTGCCAATACACTTTTATTTTTCACAGCCTCTGTTGTTGGTATCATGTTTCTGTATTAAAGATCCTGGAATCTGAATATCCTACATTGCAGTCAGGATGGTGCAGAGCGTCCTCTCGTTTCACCTCACAATTAAAGTGTAATGCAGAGAACCCTGTCCTGTAAGCAGGTCATTGTTGTTGTCAATTTTATGTTTTTTATTGAAAATTCACACATAGAGTAAGGCAACATGCCGTAAAGTGATGAGAATGAAGGACAAATGCATGTCTATGAACAGTTTAAAATGAAGCTGAACTACAATCAATGTCATACATGATAACAACTTATACACAAACATATGATCAAAACTTAAGACAAAAATAAACACTTTAAAAAATCTATTAAAAAAGATGCTTACGTTGCTAGCACTTGAAAAGGAAAGTTGAGAAATGATTTGAAAATTGTAATGTGGATCAGAGAGAATAACTAAATGACTTTCAGACATTGAGGTACATAGTATATTAGATATGAGATGACTTCACTGTCAAGGGTGCAGAAAAAAAAATGGATATCAGGCAAGGCTGCATTACAGTAAAAAAAGGATTATGAGTAGTAGTCACCAAGATGTTACTAATTGAACTCAGTGCTTTGTATTGAACTCAGGCCTCTTCACATGGTGAGTATTGCCCCCACCCCCATTCCCCTAGCACTATCTCACTAGCCCACACTAATTAATTTATAATTGAAATTATGATTTTTATAATTTGTGACATTTATTAACTGCTGTACAAAACAATAAATACTGATGTCTTTATACATAAATATCCTGATTACCTCACTATGTGACAAAATTTTATATCAATCTTTATAGAAACTTTAAAAATTAGCTATATAATTAAATACATTTAATTATAATAATAATTTTTCTACTATGACTGAATAAATTATTCTTTATTATAGTATTTAAAATACATTTAATATTCCAATTATAGTTGTAATATTTCTCATAATTTGTGCACAAACAAAAGTCTCAATATTATTCATTAGGGAGATTCCATAAATCATTATTTTGTAGTTAAAATTACCTAAGATTTATTATTGAGACTATTCCTGAAGAATAGAACTTACTTTTTTTTTGAATTACAAGTCTTTCACAGTTATATTTAAGGTCCATAGTGACAGTGAATTAGGGAAATTTCCACCATCAGTGTTGATTTCCCTGCACCACTGTTCCCATCATGCATCTCATGCCTCTACACTTAGCCCCCTGGACTACTAGTGTAACAGGTCTCTCTTGTGTATAGCTTGTTATAGTTTGGGTTCTTGATTCTATTTTCTTTGACTTTGGGTTGGGTATTTAGGTCTGATCATTTTTTATTTTTATTCAATGCTCATGAGACTGCTTTGCCTTGGTACCATCCACCTTTTCCCCCAATTTGTAAGTAGCTTTAGAAATATGAGGCCAAACAAAATGATTCATGAAAAACTTTCATTTTTATTGATGCCACTGAGAACCAAATACTCTGCTTATAATTGTATATACATAATTATTGGATATTGTCACAGAGTATGTTTTTTTTTGCTCCCTATATTTATTCTTAATTCTTCTCTACACTTTATAAAATACTATGCTGGGAACTACAAGACTTGATCAGATTATATCATGATCTCTGGATATTCATTTTATCGGTGCCTGGTGAGTAGGCAACTATTTTGACTGAGAAAACTGTAAAATAAGCGCCCGGAGAGATAGTACAGTGGTGTTTGCCTTGCAAGCAGCCGATCCAGGACCAAAGGTGGTTGGTTTGAATCCCGGTGTCCCATATGGTCCCCTGTGCCTGCCAGGAGCTATTTCTGAGCAGACAGCCAGGAGTAACCCCTGAGCACCGCCAGGTGTGACACAAAAACCAAAACAAACAAACAAACAAAAAAAACAAAAACAAAAACAAAAACAAAAAACTGTAAAATAAAAATGTAAAAAGTATTAAGCTGAGCTTTATTTTTTACAAATCCCAAAATACCATTGAACACTTTATTGCTACCTAACTACAGGGAATTTCATATGGAGCAGAAGCATTAGTGGAAAATTATAAGTGATTGAAATTAAAAGGCCAATTTGGAAAATCTTAGGGTCTAGAATTATTATATCAACACACTTTAGGGTAACTCCCAAATGACTCTCAACTCACAATTATGTGTCCTAAGCTTAGGGCATTCAAAATTTACTTCAGAGTAAATTCATTTTGATTATAAGAACTTTTGAGTAAAATGTTTGCCCCAGAACCCAGAAGACCTACTTTCTACAGACTCAACATACTACATTTGTTTTTGTATCTGGTCTTTTTTTCCTATACATTTTTGGCCCAAAGTTTCAAAGATGCTGATATTGTAAATAGAAACTATTCTTTTCTTCTTAGGTCACCAACTACATGTATGAACTATTAAAAAAATAAATGACCCTGTATTTATTGAATGGAGGAGGAGAAAGACATGTAAAATAATGAAAGATAGGGCCCAAGGAGATTTAGATACTCTGAGGGCATTAAGAAAGAATAAACCTTAATATTATTAGATTTAGAAAATAAGATAAATTAATAAAAACTATTAGTTTGCAAAAAAAGAAAGAATAAACCACAAAGTTAACAGCAATGAATTCATGACACAACTTTAACAATACATTTTAAAATGTGACTGTTCTTGTGGCAGGCTGAAGTTAAGTATGAGAAAGACTTTGGACACATTGAGGAAGTGATGCTGATACTGGTGGTGAGATTTTTGATGAAACATTGGATGTCTAAGCTTAACTATGAACAATTTTGTAAATCACAATGCTTTAAAAATATTCAATTAAAATGATGACCTACTGCATTATAGATGTCAATAATCGGAATAAACAAAATCATGCATACTGATGTTAACAAAAGGTTGATAGGGAGCCAGAGAGATGTTTGAACTAACTTAATTCTAGTTTATACTTGACACCTCATATGGTCCCCTGAACAAAGATCCAGGATTGGCCTCTGAATACTGATGGGTGTGACTCTCCTAAAAAATATTTATTCAAATCTAGTTCTCTCTCTCCCAACATTTTGAGTAATATAAAGCTCAATGTTTTAAAAATTTGTAAAATTAGAATATTTGTATTTACAGAGCATAAGTCTAATTCTGATATTTCAAATCATAATTTTATATTAGGCTTAAAATTACATTAAACCAGAAGAACTTTTATTAGTGACAAAGGCTTTCCTCCCTAGAAAGTAGAGTTCATTAGAATGTGTGAATATAATGGAGGGAGTTGCTCTGTAGAATCCATACTCTGGTTGTATGTTGTGAGAAATGGAAGAGACTCTAGTTTGCTACATAGAATTGTTAAATAGAATTGCTAAATAGATCGCTAAATATAGAATATCAAAAAGTTGAGAACCGGTATTAACTGCACAACATCTTATTTCTCTAAAGCTCCAAGAGTGATAAAGAAAAAGTTATGGGCAGTAGAAGATAGTTCTGTAAGTACCTTTCCCCCTTAACGACCGTGTTCTTAATGTAACCTCACATAAAGAAAGGACAAGGAGATACTCTCAAGTCTATATTATGAATTTCTAAAGGCTTTCCCTCCAAATGCAACCTACTTGAGGACAAGGGTTCTAATTTATAACTTTTGAGGAGACATGGGATTTTAGACCATAGTAAAGTGAACTTAATCTTAAAAACACTTCTCCTTAATATGTGTGATCTTAAAGTAGTTTATCGGTTAACATATTTTACTGTTTCTCAGTCAATACATTTTACCTATCTTCTAAGCAAGGCTCACTTTTTTTTCACATATTCATTTCCTTGCATATTTATCACGTATGTTTTTTTATGATGAATGCATTCTTTTTCACATATATTAATGTTATGGCTGTATACATTGTGTTAAGTTGAAAGCCATTTTTAAAAATCTATTGTTTTCAATATTCTATATGTCTTTATTTATGGTTTTCATCACTGTAACTAGGAAGTGCCTTTGGGTGTTTTGGGCTTCTTTGTTCTGTTACTATTTGGACATCTGCACTTGGAAGCTTGCACTCTTCAGCTCTGGGAACTTCCCATGTATTAAACAATTCCTTCTTTATAGGGGTTTTCTTCCTGATCTCTGTAACTCCAGTGACTTTTATGTAGTTTCTATTAAATTCATCCCAAAGTTATATTGCCAACTGTTAATTTAGTTAGAGAAATTTCAAATCTTTTTGTTTATTTTAGGACTCTTCATTCTTCCACTGTTGTCTGCAGGTGTTTTGCCACTCATCTTCAGGCTCACTTATTCTGTCTTCAGCATGTTACTCTGCTGGTGAGGCCTTCCAGTGAGTTTTATTTCATCTACAAAATTTTAAGTCTGATCATTTCTGTTTGTAGTTTTATCAATTCTACCTTACTATTACATTATTTTGTTTCTTATTGGCTAAACAGTCCATGATGTTCATGTCCATTCCATTGACTTTCTTGGAGATACTCAATATTTTCTCTCTAAAGTCCTTATCAGTGTCTATATAGGTGGCTGATAAGATAGGTCTTCAAAATTACCATCTTTATGCACTAAGCATGGTAAAGTTCTGAATTTATTTTCTATTGTGACCTTTGCAGTGTAGTAGTGTCTTTTATTTGTTTTTGGAGTCTCATTTACTAGAAGTAACGAGGATATCCAGTGAAGCAGAACAGCCACACTCTTTTGGAGGCACACTGCCATGGAATAAACAGCTCTACTGAGTCACAAAAAAGGACCATACAGCTGATTTTTCTGCTTCAGTTTATTGGGACTGTTTAGATGCACACAGCCCAGCTAGATTGACTGACCTCCCCTTGTCCTGTTGCTTCTCTTTCCCTTGAAATTCACCGATTTATGATGAAATAGTTCTCCTATGTCATAAAGAGGACACCACTGTCATTTGTCTGCCTGCCTTCATTTTCTGGGACTGTGTGCCTGGGTCAAGTCCAGTTGGGTTGCTTTAAAAAAACCCGCCCCTTGTTCTGGTGCTTTTCTTATCCTCAGGGAACACTGACCATGGGTGAATATGGTTCTTCTGAGTTACTGTTCTTCACTTTTATATATTTATTCTTCTTATTTGCAATGAAATATTTTGTATTTGAGGAGCTATTTAATAGTTACATGGAATACATTTTAAAAATGTATTACACCTAAATTTATATAAACAAACTGTTAATTGGTAGAAGACAGAACAGTGATTTTTTTTAAATATGAAGCTGCTATTTATGAGCTATTAGTTTGACTATTTTACCAATGATTTTCAGCTTCTTCCCTGAAACATGGGATCTATACAAAAAAACTCATGCTGATTATGGGAGGAATTTCAGGCTGGGTACATGGATAACCCACACCTAATCTAATGCAGATAGCTTCACTTTTTATTTATATTTATTGACATTAGTGATAAAGTTTCATTTGAAGTAGAGAATGTTTTTATAAAAAAATTGAAAACAACTATCTTATTTTCTGGTTAAGGCTTTTACAGCAGATTCTATTCAAAGTAACAAAGAACTCATAATCTTTTTATACTTATCTCTCCTGTATGACTTCAGTATTCTGTCTATTACTCCAGCTGTCAGATATATGCTAACAAATTAATGCTTTAGTCATTACACTATGGATCGTCACACACGAAATCTTCAAGAACACTTTCTTCAATAATTGCTCATTATTGCAGTCTTTGGAATTTCCACACATTTGACTGTAGAATGGCTAGGATTCTAATCTGGAAGAGTTTCCCAAAATACTTTTAATATTTTTTATTAAGTAACTTAAGTGCCACAGTTACAAAATTATTTCTGATTGAGTTTAAGTCTAACAATATACATAACCTTTCACCAGTGAACATTTCTCATAACCAATGTTCCCAATTTCTTCTTACCGCATATACTCAAGTATAAGACAAGTTTTTTTTGGCACAAATTTTGTGCCAGGGAATCTTGGGTCATACAGGTTATTTGATTTTGTGCCTGTGAACCAAATCAAATGCACAGTCTCCAATTGTCATCTGCCATCTGCTGGAGGGGGCAGTGTTTCAGCTCAGTTCACAAGTCGTGGCTGAGCTGAACAGGTAGATGATGGCTTAACTGAACTTTATGTTACTGAACTATATAACCGACAATATTCTGTGCTTTGTTTGAGAATGACAGCCGTGATGATGACAATGTCTATGCTGACATCAGATACAGCTGAAGCTCTGTTTGGACAGACAGATGATGATGAGGAATCCAGTTTTGAAGGAATTTAACCTTTGTGATTTATCTTGATTACCTGTTAAGCTTCAGTTTTCTGCATTGTATTTAAAGTTTTAAAGTTATTGTTGCTAGTTTACAGTTTTTCTTTAGCAATAAATATTAACAATATTTAACCTACTGATTTCCCAATTATTGTAATTGTTTTGGATATATATTCTTATTTTTGAAATTAGACTGCTTAATTTTCCACCTCAGCTTTTACTCGAGTCACTAAGTTTCCCCAATTTTTAGGGTAAAATTAGGGGGGGGGTTGGCTTAAACTCGTTTGGCTTATATTTGAGCATTAATTGTACTTTTTAACTTACTTCTGTTTAGGTCCAGTAGTGCTCATATTGTATAAATGTTGCTTGCTTTTTTGTTTGACCAACTACTTGTTCTCATTTTCTGGAAAGGGCAATGCTTTCTACCTTGAGGAAATAGTTCCCCACCCCCATCTTATGGGTTCTGGAGAAGAGAAGGACAGCACAGCCGCTTAGAACTAGTCTAAGGTTAATCACTTGGACCTAACTACTTTACTAAACTTCTTCTGTGATACTAATATTTATTTGTTAGAGGACAAAAGTTCTCTTTCCCTTGGACTCAACCAAAATGAGATGAAGTGAATCTGAGTAATTGCAGGTAGTTCTTAAATACCACAGATATGCTATTGTTTATATAAAAATTTTATTTATACTCTTATGGTAATATTTTGTGGTGTCAAGAAATTTTCTTGATAAACTCTCTCCAAAATAATTCTATCTAGTGATTAGTTTTTAAAATGGACAACTTCTGTTTCAGAAAATTTCCAAACATTTTTCTTACCAATTCAGAACACCTATTTTGAGAAAATAGTTTGAGAAAAGTTTTGGGAAAAAAAGAATCACATTTACCGGGCGGTGGCGCTCGAGGTAAGGTGCCTGCCTTACCTGCGCTAGCCTAGGAGACGGACCGCGGTTCGATCCCCAGGCGTCCCATATGGTCCCCCAAGCCAGGAGCGACTTCTGAGCGCATAGCCAGGAGTAACCCCTGAGCGTCACCGGGTGTGGCCCAAAAACCAAAAAAAAAAAAAAAAAAAAAAAAAAAGAATCACATTTCTTTTGGTTTGAGAAAAAAATTAGAAAAAATGTTTTTTTCTTTTTAATAATTTTTATTGTGACCAAAAGTAAGTAAATATCAAATCTTTTACAGTAATATTTAAGGAACATAGTGACAATAAATTAGGGCCATCCCATCAACAGGGTTGTCCTCCCTCCACCCCCTTGTCCCAGCATGTGTCCCATATCTCCCTCCTTTGCCCCCCCAAAGTGCTAATGTAACTATTCCCCTCTGTGTATCGCTTGTTGTAGGTAGGGTATCAATTCTGTTGTTGTTGATTTTGGGTTTGGTGTTTAAATTTGATCATTTTTAATTTTCATTCAATGTTTTTATGGCTGTTTGGTCCTGGTACCATTCATTTTTATTTCCCCCTCAATTCATGAGGCAGGACAAGATGATTCAAGTTGAGTGGTTCTATTGGAAGAAAACAAAAAAAAAAAAAAAAAAAAACCCACAAAACAACATTAAAGAAAACAATAACAACAACAAAACAGTAAGTACCCCCCCCAAAAAGAAAAAGCACCCAGCAACAAACAACACAAAAAATCACCAAATAACCACAAGAGAGAAAAAGAAAAGAAAAAAGAAGAAAATAGAGAAAAATAAAGATAAATAAGTAAATAAACCAAAAGAAGGAGTGCTGGTGTGGCAAGGTTTTGTGCTTCTTTTCTTCTTTCTTTCTTTCTTTCTTTCTTTCTTTCTTTCTTTCTTTCTTTCTTTCTTTCTTTCTTCTTTCTTTCTTTCTTTCTTTCTTTCTTTCTTTTCTTTCTTTTTTCTTTCTTTTTTCTTCTTTCTTTCTTTCTTTCTTTCTTCTTTCTCTTTCTTTTTTCTTTTTTCTTTTTTCTTTCTTTCTTCTTTCTTTCTTTCTTTCCTTTCTTCTTTCTTCTTCCTTCTTTCTTCTTTCCTTTCTTTTCTTTCTTCTTTCTTTTCTTCTTTTCTTTCTTTCTTCTTTTTCTTTCTTTCTTTCTTTTCTTTCTTTCTTTCTTTCTTTCTTTCTTTCTTTCTTTCTTTCTTTCTTTCTTTCTTCTTTCTTTCTTTCTTTCTTTCTTCCTTCCTTTCCTTCCTTCCTTCTTCCTTCCTTCCTTCCTTCCTTCCTTCCTTCTTCCTTCCTTCCTTCTTCTTTCTTCTTCTCTTTCCTTCTTCCTTCCTTCCTTTCCTCCTTCCTTCTTCTTTCTTTCTTTCTTTCTTTCTTTTTTCTTTCTTTCTTCTTTTTTCTTTCTTTCTTTCTTTTTCTTTTCTTTCTTTCTTTCTTCTTTCTTTCTTTCTTCTTTCTTTCTTTCTTCTTCTTTCTTTCTTTCTTTCTTTCTTTCTTTCTTCTTTCTTTTTCTTTCTTTCTTTCTTCTCTTTCTTTCTTTCTTTCTTTTTCTTTCTTTCTTTCTTTCTTTCTTTCTTTTTCTTTCTTTTCTTTCTTCTTTCTTTCTTTCTTTCTTCTTTCTTCTTTCTTTTTCTTTCTTTCTTTCTTCTTTCTTCTTTCTTTTCTTTCTTTCTTCTTTCTTTCTTTCTTTCTTATCTTTCTTTCTTTCTTTTCTTTCTTTCTTTCTTTCTTCTTTTTTGCATAGGCAAAATAACCATTGGGGAAATGAAAAGGGAATTCCCTTGGCCTAAGAGATTTAGGGTTTCTTCGCCCTTGAAGCATACTGCCATGAGAACAACTTTGTACATGCTCATTACCACACGCCAAGGTCTTTTTATGGTGCCAGAAACTTTTGGCTCAGTTGTGAACGATAAAATCAGACCTGTGTAGCTAGAGACCTTGGCATTTGCACAGATCATAGGACAAAGTCTAGGAGAGTTTCTTTATGGTTCTAGAAGTTCTGCTCCATAATTGTTGTTATAATCAGTCTTCTGTTATAAGTGGTCTTGATTTTTGCTCAGATCTTGGGCCAAAACTAGAATAGGGTCTTCATTATGGTTCCAGTATTTCTGCTCAGTCTCAGTTGTCAAAGTCAGACCTCGAGAATTAGAGATCTTGATTTTTGTACAAATCCTAGAAAAAATGTTTTATGACATTTCTGCAGCTTGATAGTTGAGACAAAAACAAGTGAACATTTTTATCTTTTAATTTTTATTTATAATTAATATTACAAAATGCTATATTTTCCATGTTTCATAAATTAGCAAAATATTGACTGGGAAATACATACTTGTCTTATATCTGATTGTAACACTATTATAAGTTCAAAGTTAGAAATAAATATATGTTTTAAAGGGAATAAAGACAATAATTCTATTGTGCTACTTTACATTTCTTTTGCCTTGAAAATATGCACATAGAGATCTAAATGCAAATTTATGTTCTTCACCGTCCTTGTGAGTTATGATCTAAATTCACGCAAATGCACAGTGAATGCACTCCTTTATACTTACTGAAAAATACAGTGGGAAATGCAGGTGGGGATTACAAATATAGATGTAGTAATATTTAAGATATGTTATAATTTTGGCCTGAATACTCAGTTTGTCTTTGTGTTATTTTTATTCATACTTAAAAGATATACTGAATGAGGGAGAGAGTTATACAAGCTAAAATATATGCTTTGCATGCAGGATGCTTATATATGATCCTAAAATTTTAGGATTACGAGGCACAGCTAGAAGAAAAGACAAGAACAAAACCCTGGGACTAGCCCCTGAGCACTGCTGGGAGTGTGTCCCCTAATAAAGAAAAGATAAAATACTTCTGTGTTTGAAAATTAGCATTGATTTATCATTTTAATATCAAAACCCCCAGAAATCTAGATAGTTTTTGTTCTAAAGAAAAACTAAAATATGTATTACTTTTCTAGTTATTGATTCTAGATAGGGGCTCCTGCCTTTTTCAAAGAACTTGAAACATTAACCACTTTGTTTTACCTCATATTTCTATGTCTTTCTATAAATTGAGAAAAGGGAAGGAAAAACATAGGTGTATGGGATCCAGGGGCCAAGTGGTCTCAGGTGCATTCGTGGAAAAAAAGGGCAGATCTAATTACCAAAGCCAAAGACTATGACAATAAAACTAAGAGACCTAAGTTATATAACATGCTAAACACAAAATGGGCCTGTTACTCAAGCAACCCAGGGAGCTATGGGTGGATGTATGGGATGCATGCTTGGAACTCTGGTGGAGGGAGGTCAATACTGGTAGTGAGAATGGCCCTAATTCACTGTCACTATACGCCTGAAATACAACTATGAAAGACTTGTCATTCACAATAATCTCATAAAAATAAAAAAAAAAATCAGAAGACATGTCACCCTTTGATCTGTGCAAAACCAAGATTGCTATATACAGATGACTGGTTGTTACAACCAGGACTAGACAGTACGCATCCCGGGACCAATAACATCAACAAAAAGCTTTAACCTAGCTTTTGGTGTACAATCTGTTCAACAAACAAGATCTGCAATTCCAGAGGTCTGACTGAGACAACCACAAAGTGAACAGGTCTTCCAGAAACATAACAAAAGACTGTCCCAGGCTCGATCCTAGGAGCAACATAATGACCAAGAACACCAACTACAGAAGATGAATTATAACGACACTGAAGAAGCAGAACTACTCGAACCGCAAAGAAAGCCTTCTTCATAAGCTCCATTCCTTGAGCTGCACAGTCACCAACATCTCTAGATTCAGAGGACTGATTTTACAATCCATGACGAAGCAGAAGTCTTCCATACACCACAAAAGCACCGAGGGGAGAGTAAATGATCATGCAAGGAGTCTATAGTTAGTCCCATGACAGTATACTTCAGGGATGGAGAAACCCTGTATCTCCTAGGCCAAGGGAATTCCCTCTACAATATCTCCAATAATTACCGTGCCTATGCAGGGGAAAAAAGAAAAAAAAAGCACAACATAATCATTTTTTCACATATATATATATTTATTGATTGATTGTTTTTTTGACATCTTTATTTTGGTATAGATATTGAAGTTGATGTCTCCTATTTTATTTATATTATTTTATCTTATCTTTCTCTTTCATTTTGCATTCCGGCATGATTTGAATACAGAACCGAGACTATTGTGTGGTGCTTCTCTTTATTGCTATAGGGCTCACTGGATATTTAATTTGACATTTATTTTTGTGTTGTTATGGTGTTTCAATTACCTTTTTCATGTCCTCTCTCAAACTGAGGCTGATAGCCACTAGAAGGACTCCGCCCATTTTCAGCAATTTGTATTAATTAATTTTTTTTTGCTTAATCTTTACCCCATTCTATTGCCTTTCTTTCCCTCAAACAAAACCCATAACTCAATTTATCTAGGTTAGCCTCTCAAATAGGGGGAGAAACAAGGGAGGGCACCAGGACCAAACAGATGTATGATCACTGATAGTAAGCTAGACAAAAAGGGGACCTCCTACTCTAGCAGCCAGGGGGGTGATGGTGGAGGATATGGGTTGCAGAAAGGGAATGGGGGAGGGGGGAGGACAAATTTGGTGGTGGGTATTCCCCCCTGATTCAATGTCAATATGTACCTAAAATACTCATGCAAAAGATATGTAAGCCACTATGATCAAAATAAAAATTAAAAAAAGAATGCTAAGCATCCTTCTGCATAAAGCTATTTGTACATTTTCATTAGTTCTTTAAATTCAAGATGTAAAGTTTTCTTGTCAAAGCTGTTTATACTTATTAAAAAGTGGTTTCTTAACAACAAATAAAGTTGTGCCTTTAAGTTGTGTTCATTGAACACTGTTTTTTAGAAATGTTTCTCTAAAATTTATTTGGAAATGTAAATATTTTAGGGAAATGAAAATCTATATTCATATTGTATATAAACATAGATTGTATTTAAATCTATAATTTATATAGGGGTTATCTACCTTAAGGTTACTACATTGTTTGGTAAATATAAATGATATATGCAGATTTTGACAAATGATGGCTGTAGTTCCTGCTTTCAATAAAGCTTTTGTAATTATTTCCAAAACAAAAAATATTGGAGGTAAATTATATTTTAATCCAAATAAAAACATTTAATATTTAAATATAGTATTTGATTAAAAATTCTAGGCATTATAACTATAATCAGTATAAAATTATAATGATTTAAACATACAAGGATGTAACAATTTTCTGTTGGTAAGAGTTCCTTAAAAATTTTATGGGTCAACCTTTGCAAAAGCTGGCTCCCTGTGTGTGACACCAGGCGGGGAAAATCCGCGAAAGTACACCGGCCCAGTGGGGCTCAGCTGTGAAAGACTGTGAGTGTGACCTGTCTATGTCTGTCTACTGTCCTCTTGCGTGAAACTCTTGCGAGTGGGGCAAAAAGAGCCTCCAGAAACCTCGCTCGCCCAGACGCCATTTTCAGGGAGGGACTTCAGAGCATAAAAACCGGCTAACCTTTGCAAAAGCTGGCTCCCTGTGTGTGACACCAGGCGGGGAAAATCCGCGAAAGTACACCGGCCCAGTGGGGCTCAGCTGTGAAAGACTGTGAGTGTGACCTGTCTATGTCTGTCTACTGTCCTCTTGCGTGAAACTCTTGCGAGTGGGGCAAAAAGAGCCTCCAGAAACCTCGCTCGCCCAGACGCCATTTTCAGGGAGGGACTTCAGAGCATAAAAACCGGCTAACCTTTGCAAAAGCTGGCTCCCTGTGTGTGACACCAGGCGGGGAAAATCCGCGAAAGTACACCGGCCCAGTGGGGCTCAGCTGTGAAAGACTGTGAGTGTGACCTGTCTATGTCTGTCTACTGTCCTCTTGCGTGAAACTCTTGCGAGTGGGGCAAAAAGAGGCTCAGAGGAGCACGGCCGCTCCGCTTCGCTCCGCGGCTGTGCACTCTTTCTAAGGAAAGAACTCCATTGCAACAAGAAGGAAAAATCACACTAAGAACGGCGCTATATCACAGAAGCAAACATTTCTCTCTGGACTGTCTTCTCTGTTGCATGCTCGGGCCTAAGATTTGACCCAGTGTGAGGCTTCATCCACGGAGGACTCCCCTCGCTTAGAGGCAAGTCAGCCCATCCAGAAAGGGAGGAGCCAGAGGAGTGTGCTGCCTACATCATATAGACAATGAATACCACCACAACACGTAGAAAAACCCACAATACAAGTGTGACAATGGGGAAACAACGCAGGCCAGCATCAGACATAGAGAATGAAGATGACAATTCTGAGGACCAGATAATGACTGAACAACTAATCAACCTCTCAGATAAGGACTTTAGACTAGCAATATGGAAGGTGCTCAACAGACTCCAAGAAACCATGGATCGAGTTGAACAGAACACTAATAAGAACCAAGAAAATATGAAGGCAGAAATGACAAAACTCCAAACTGAAAT
Source organism: Suncus etruscus (assembly GCF_024139225.1). Taxonomy (NCBI): domain Eukaryota; kingdom Metazoa; phylum Chordata; class Mammalia; order Eulipotyphla; family Soricidae; genus Suncus; species Suncus etruscus. The sequence goes on along the minus strand of NC_064854.1, from coordinate 63,686,984 downwards.
AACATGTCAACTAACAGGACTGAAAAAGTCAGTAAACGAAGTGAATGACAAAATGGATAAGCTCTGGGACAGGGTATCAGAAGCTGAGAATAGACTTGGTGCTGTGGAAGATGAGATACATAACAATTCCATACAGCAGGAGAGATTGGACAAAAAACTTAAAGCAAATGAGCAGACAATGGAAAAATTAGTCAAAGAATGGGAACAGACGAAAATAGAAGTCTATGATAAGATCAACAGAAACAACTTAAGAATCATTGGAGTCCCAGAGACCCAGGAAGAAAATTTCCAGGAAGAATCAATGGTCAAGAACATCATTAAAGAGAAACTTCCAGAGCTAAAGAATATATGTGATCAAATCCTGCATGCCCGAAGAGTATCAACCAAAAGAGACCCCAGAAAAACCACCCCAAGATACATCCTAGTCACAATGACAAATCCCACAGATAGAGACAGAATTCTGAAAACAGCAAGATCAAAAGGGGAAATCATGTTCAAGCAAGCTTCCCTGAGATTTACAGCAGACCTGTCACCAGAAACGCTCAATGCCAGAAAGCAGAGGTGGGATATTGTGACAAGACTGAATGAAATGAATGCTTCACCCAGAATACTATACCCAGCAAAACTCACTTTCCGGTTTGATGGAAGAATACATGGTTTCACAGACAAAAAACAGCTCAGAAACTTCACAGACACAAAACCAGTCTTAAGAGAAAAACTGAAAGACCTAATCTAAGACAAGACTACCCAAAAGACACACCAAATTTTGAAATAAAGATGGCGTTAAATCCCAGGACAATTCTTTCTCTCAACGTCAATGGACTAAATGCACCAGTTAAGAGACACAGAGTGGCTAAATGGATCAAAAAACTCAATCCAACCTTCTGCTGCCTACAAGAAACGCACCTGAATAGTCAGAACAAACATAGACTCAAAATAAAAGGCTGGAGAAAAGTTATCCAAGCAAACAACACCCATAAAAAAGCTGGAGTGGCCATACTAATATCAGATAATGCAAACTTTATACTCAGGAAGGTTGTAAGGGACAAAGACGGACATTTTATATTAATCAAGGGGTACATAAAGCAGGAAGAATTCACTCTCCTAAACATATATGCACCGAATGAGGGGCAAGCAAAATATTTAATACAACTGTTGACAAATCTGAAAAATAATATCAACAACAACACAATAATTGTGGGGGACCTTAACACGGCTTTGTCAACACTGGACAGGTCAACCAGACTGAAACCCAACAAGAATATACTAGACCTGAGGAGAGAAATGGAAGAAAGAGGCCTAGTGGATATATATAGGACACTCCATCCCCAGAAACCTGGATACACATTCTTCTCCAATGTACATGGGACATTCTCCAGGATAGACTACATGCTGGCACATAAAACATACCTCCATAAGATCAAGAGGATAGAAATTTTGCAGACTACCTTCACTGACCACAAGGCTCTGAAATTATTTGTGAACTCCAAAGGGACTCAGAAGAAACACTTTAACACCTGGAAGTTAAACAGCCTCATGGTCAATAACCAGTGGGTCCGAGATGAAATCAAGGAGGAAATAAAAAGGTTCCTGGAAACAAATGACAATAAAGACACAAACTCTCAGAACTTATGGGACACAGCAAAAGCAGTACTGAGAGGAAAATTTATAGCTTTGCAAGCACACATCAGGAAGGAAGAAGGAGCTTACCTGAGTAGCTTAATGACACAGCTAATAGAACTAGAAAATGCTCAACAAAAGGACCCAAGAATAGGAAGACAGAAGGAAATAACAAAGCTGAGAGCAGAAATCAGCGAAGTGGAAACTCAAAAAACAATCCGAAAGATCAACGAAAGCAGAAGTTGGTTCTTTGAAAAAATAAACAAGATTGATAGACCACTGGCAAACCTAACAAAGAAAGAGAGAGAGAGAAACTTGATAACTCGTATCAGGAATGAAAAAGGAGAGATCACTACTGATATGACAGAGATTCAAAGGGTAATCAGAAACTACTTTGAAAAACTCTACGCCACTAAAAATGAGAACCTGGAAGAAATGGATAAATTCTTGGACTCTTATAATCTTCCACGGTTGAAAGAAGAGGATGTAGCATATCTAAACACCCCCATCACCATTGATGAAATTAAAACAGTAATCAAATGTCTGCCGAAAAACAAAAGCCCAGGTCCAGATGGATTCACTAATGAATTCTATCAAACTTTCCAAGAGGAACTACTGCCAATCTTGGCAAGACTCTTTCATGAAATTGAACAAACAGAAACACTTCCAAATAGCTTTTATGAAGCCAACATCACCTTGATACCTAAACCAGACAGAGACGCTACCAAAAAAGAAAATTACAGACCAATATCACTGATGAATGCAGATGCAAAGATCCTCAACAAAATCCTTGCAAATAGGATTCAATGCCTCGTTAAGAAGATCATCCACTACGATCAAGTAGGTTTCATCCCAGGAATGCAAGGCTGGTTTAACATCCGTAAATCTATCAACATAATACACAACATCAATAACAAGAAAAATAAAAACCACATGATCATATCAATAGATGCAGAGAAAGCATTTGATTAGGTCCAACACCCATTCTTGATCAAAACTCTCAGCAAGATGGGAATGGAGGGAACCTTTCTCAATATAGTGAAGGCCATCTACCACAAGCCAGTGGCAAATATTATCCTCAATGGAGAAAAACTGAAAGCCTTCCCTCTAAATTCTGGCACAAGACAAGGCTGTCCTCTCTCACCACTCCTATTCAACATAGCACTGGAAGTACTAGCTATAGCGATTAGGCAAGAAAAGGATATCAAGGGAATCCAGATAGGAAAGGAAGAAGTCAAGCTCTCACTGTTTGCAGATGACATGATACTCTACTTAGAAAACCCTAAAGACTCTATCAAAAAGCTTCTAGAAACAATAGACTCATATAGCAAGGTGGCAGGCTACAAAATTAACACACAAAAATCAATGGCCTTTCTATATACCAATAGTAATAAGGATGAAATGGACATTAAGAAAACAACCCCATTCACAATAGTACCACACAAACTCAAATATCTTGGAATCAACTTGACTAAATATGTGAAGGACCTATACAAAGAAAACTATAAAACTCTGCTCCAAGAAATAAGAGAGGACACACGGAAATGGAAACACATACCCTGCTCATGGATTGGCAGGATTAACATCATCAAAATGTCAATACTCCCCAAGGCATTATACAGATTTAATGCCATCCCTCTAAAGATACCCATGACATTCTTCAAAGAAGTGGATCAGACACTTTTGAAATTCATTTGGAACAATAAACACCCTCGAATAGCTAAAGCAATCATTGGGAAAAAGAATATGGGAGGAATTACTTTTCCCAACTTTAAACTGTACTACAAAGCAACAGTTATCAAAACAGCATGGTATTGGAATAAGGATAGGTCCTCAGATCAGTGGAATAGGCTTGAATACTCAGAAAATGTTCCCCAGAGATACAACCATCTAATTTTTGATAAAGGAGCAGGAAATCCTAAATGGAGCAGGGAAAGCCTCTTCAACAAGTGGTGTTGGCACAATTGGATAGCCACTTGCAAAAAATTAAACTTAGACCCCCAGCTAACATCATGTACAAAGGTAAAATCCAAATGGATTAAAGACCTCGATATCAGCCCCAAAACCATAAGATATATAGAACAGCACATAGGCAAAACACTACAGGACATTACAGGCATCTTCAAGGAGGTAACTGCACTCTCCAAGCAAGTGAAAGCAGAGATTAACAGATGGGAATATATTAAGCTGAGAAGCTTCTGCACCTCAAAGGAAATAGTGCCCAGGATACAAGAGCCACCCACTGAGTGGGAGAAACTATTCACCCAATACCCATCAGATAAGGGGCTAATCTCCAAAATATACAAGGCACTGACAGAACTTTACAAGAAAAAAACATCTAACCCCATCAAAAAATGGGGAGAAAAAATGAACAGACACTTTGACAAAGAAGAAATACGCATGGCCAAAAGACACATGAAAAAATGTTCCACATCACTAATCATCAGGGAGATGCAAATCAAAACAACGATGAGATACCACCTCACACCCCAGAGAATGGCACACATCACAAAGAATGAGAATAAACAGTGTTTGCGGGGATGTGGAGAGAAAGGAACTCTTATCCACTGCTGGTGGGAATGCTGTCTAGTTCAACCTTTATAGAAAGCGATATGGAGATTCCTCCAAAAACTGGAAATCGAGCTCCCATACGATCCAGCTATACCACTCCTAGGAATATACCCTAGGAAAACCAAAATACAATACAAAAACCCCTTCCTTACACCTATATTCATTGCAGCTCTATTTACCATAGCAAGACTCTGGAAACAACCAAGATGCCCTTCAACAGACGAATGGCTAAAGAAACTGTGGTACATATACACAATGGAATATTATGCAGCTGTCAGGAGAGATGAAGTCATGAAATTTTCCTATACATGGATGTACATGGAATCTATTATGCTGAGTGAAATAAGTCAGAGAGAGAGAGAAAAACGCAGAATGGTCTCACTCATCTATGGGTTTTAAGAAAAATGAAAGTCCCCCTTGTAATAATAATTTTCAGACACAAAAGAAAAAAGAGCTGGAAGTTCCAGCTCACCTCAGGAAGCTCACCACAAAGAGTGATGAGTTTAGTTAGAGAAATAACTACATTTTGAACTGTCCTAATATTGAGAATGTATGAGGGAAATATAGAGCCTGTTTAGGGTACAGGCGGGGGTTGGGTGGGGAGGAGGGAGATTTGGGACTTGGGTGATGGGAATGTTGCACTGGTGATGGGTGGTGTTCCTTTTATGACTGAAACCCAAACACAATCATGTATGTAATCAAGGTGTTTAAATAAAAAAAATTATGCATTAAAAAAATTTTTATGGGTTTGAATAAGTGTAAAAAAAGTTCAGCAAGTAAGTTAAGTCCCAATAAATGAAAGCTACACTATTTCAAAGAGATTATTGAAGCCATTTTTAGTTAAGACCTTAAAAGTTATTCCAAGGAAGATTTTATATGCATTTTATATATATATTTGGCCACTCCTAGCTTTATTCAGCGCTTATTACTGGCTCTAAACTCAGGAAATCACTCCTAATAATGCCCAGAGAATCATATGGTGTACCAGGAACCAAATCCAATTGCCATGTTCAAGCAAGCACTTTATTTGCTGTACAACATCTCCAGTCCCTTGTATGCGATTTTTAATTAAAAATTACTTATATAAGAGAATATATGTATTTAACTAAGCCAGTATCAATTGTAGGTAAAATAACAACCTTTTTGCTACAGTAAGAGAGATAAATTCTTAGAAATAATATAATTATAGAAGAGAGAAGTGAAGTTATGTTTGCTAACATGTTAATATTATGAAAAGTATTAGTATAAAGTAAACTGAGGTTTATATTTCACAAGTACTATGAAAATATATCTACTATAGTCAAAGACCCTGTAAAATCTCTAAATAGTTTAAGTTTAAATTATATGCATATATAATAAGAACCTCAAGGTTAACTCCAGTTTACTTTAACAAATAAAAACTATAAAATATTGTATCAGACTCATGTGTTATTAATTAAAAAAACAGAGCAGAAATATAATTATCACTGTGCACACATTTTGTATTCAAAATTCCTAGTTATCTCATCTCCATAGCAAAATATGTGTTACAGTATTTGAATGTTGCCTAATAAAGTTTTTTTGCTAGTATAGAATGCATTAAAATATGATAAATACTATGACTATCTTTAACATCAGAGAAGAAAATCTTGAATAAAGAGAAAAAAACAAATTTAAAACTCTAATTGCTTGTCTTGAAGTAATCACATATATAAGATCTAAGGATATTTTAGTAGGAAAATTAAATTTAGTTTTTGCTTCTGGAGCAAAAAGCTTATGGGAGACTATCTTCAGTATAACTGATATTTTTAAATTTACAATCTTCACAGAAGATAAAATTCAACATTCCTTTTTTGTAACTTTAAAGCTGCCCTTTTTAAATTTTAAGTAAGGTTTTACATTTTATTTTTGCTGAACACTGAGAAAAGGAAATAATTATTATGCTACAATATAAAAACAAGAAGAGATAAACTGTTTTTCTACATTTCAATTTTTATTCATAATCACTTTTTATCTTTGAGAGTAATAGAAATGGTAGGAATATAAATAAAGATTTATTTCCTTGAACCAGGTGCCCTATACTTTTATTGTCAGTTTCCACAACTTTACTCTCCTAAGCAACCAAAAATTTTCTATTGATGTTGACTTTAATGAGAAGGTAGTGAAGATACAAAGTAGGTCATGAATATTTTAACACCAGTGATGAATTCATAAGGAGTCCAAGACAAAAATAGCCTGCATAAAAAATTTTGGGGGGTACAGATACAAGGGTGCTGTCAGCCCAACTATGGCAACTATCAGACTCTTCCACTTGATCTACTCAGCAGTGAGTTGGGGGTTGGGATGGAGGATGGATTGTGGTTCTCAAGATGGGGTAATTCTGATTTTTGCAAGAAAAGGAAAACTGTTAGTTCAACATTTCTTATTACAGGAAATATATATAGAAAAAACATGAAGTATTTTTGATAGAAAGGACACCCAGTGAAAGGAAAGAAAGGTTGTTATTTTATTTATTTTTTTTGCCTTTTTTTTGTTTTTTTTTTTTTGTTTTTTTTTTTTGAGGGGGGGCACACCCAGTGACGCTCAGGGGTTACTCCTGGCTATGATGTCGCTCAGAAATAGCCCTTGGTTTGGGGGATGGGCCACATGGGATGCCAGGGGTGGAATTGAGGTCAGTCCTGTGTCTGCTGCGTGCAAGGCAAACTCCCTACAGCTGCATTATTGCCCCGCCCCCTTTTTGGTCTATTTTAAAAACAATTTTGAAAATAATTTAAGGGATGCAGATGATCAAACTCTCAAAAAAGAAAAAAATAATGCCTCCTATACACCCTCCCCAGGATTGCTTTCGATACTCATGGTGATTTATAGTTCTATCTGAATTTCAGTGGAGTTTATCTTTTTATTGAAAACTGTCATGGGTATGTTTATAGGGATTACACTAATTTGTAAAATGCCTTGGAAATTATTTCCATTTGAATTATGTTGATCTTCCCAACCATAAGCTAGATTTGTGTTTCTATTTGTCATGTCCTCATTTATTTCTTGAAACAGTGTTTTGTAGATTTCTTTGTGGAGCTCTTTAATTATGTTGGTTCCAAGGTTTTTGATTTTCTGAGACACAATTGTGAATTGTATTGATATTTTTTTTTCTATTATTTTAAATAACTTAAGTATTGTTGTTAAATTTTTATGAGTTATTTTCAGTTATACAATATAAACCACCCTTTACCAGTGCACAATTCCTTCCACTAATGTCCCAGTTACCCTCCCACAACCTCCCTGCCAGGCTAAAGGCAGACATTTACTTCTCTTTGTCTTTCTCTCTCCCTTCTTTTTTTTTAGACACTGTGGTTTGTACTATTGTTAATGAAGGGGTACCACGCATAACACTTTCTCCCCTTTCAGCACCCTCTCTTTTCCAAGTGAACAGTTCTAATTATAATTGTCATAGCAGACCCTTCTCTACTCTACTTGCAATCATGCTCTTGTAGCAAGATTCCCATCATGGACTGGATTTTTGTTTTTATTAAAATATATTTCTTGAGCCAGAAGGATAGCATGGTGGTAGGGCATTTGCCTTGCATGCAGAAAGACAGTAGTTCAAATCCCGGCATCCCATATGGTTCCCTGAGCCTGCAAGGAGTGATTTCTGAGCATAGAGCCAGGAGTAACCCTGAGTGCTGCAGTGTGTGCCCCCCCAAAAAACGCAATATATACTTATCTTCCATTATTTGTATATATAAAAGCCATAGGTCTTTGCATATTAAATTTGTAGGCTGTCACTCTACTATTCAAATCTATTGTTTCTAGAAACTTTCGGGTAGAGTATGGTTTTTCTAAATATAGTATCATTTCATCTGCAATCAGTGAAAGCATGACTTCTTCCTTTTCTATCTGGATGCATTGATGTTTTTCTTGTTTAATTACTAGGAAAAGTATATACATTAGCTCATTGAATATATGTGGAAAGAGTGGTAACATTTTCTCATGCCCATTTATTTGAGGAAAGAATTTTTAATTTTCAACATTGAGTAAAATTTGCCATGGAGTTGAAGTAAATGACTGATGATATAGAGGAATGTTCATTTAATTACCTATTTTGTTGAGAGCTTTAACTATAATGTTAAAATGTTGAAACTTGTCAAATGCTTTCTGAGTATTAATATGATCATTTTATTTTTATTCTTTCTTTTATTGAATGGTGTATAGTGCTGCCAATGCTTGCAGATGTTACAGCAACCTTCCATACAAGAAATGAATTATAAGTGGTCATAGTACATAAATGTTTTTGAGGGGCCGGGAAGGTGGCGCTAGAGATAAGGTGTCTGCCTTGTAAGCGCTACCAAGGAACGGACCGCGGTTCGATCCCCCGGCGTCCCATATGGTCCCCCCAAGCCAGGGGCGATTTCTGAGCACATAGCCAGGAGTAACCCCTGAGCATCAAACGGGTGTGGCCCAAAAACCAAAAAAAAAAAAAAAAAAAATGTTTTTGAAATATTGATTGATTCCGTGGGCTAATATTCTATTGATGTTCTTTGCATCTGTTTTCATCAAGAATATGACATTTATTAAAGACTATTTCTTTGTAATACAATTTAAAGTTTGGGAAGTGATGCTTCTCACCTTCTTTTTCCTAAGGGTTGCTTTAGCTATTCTTGGGCATTTATTGTTCCAATATGGTTTTGATTTTTTTCTAAAAAAAGAAATACAAATGGCCAAAAGAAATAAAGACTTAGCACATAAAAATTCTCCTTTTATTAATTATCAGTAAGATGCAAATCAAACAACTAATAGATGCCATTTCACACCACTAAGACTGACACACATGATAGTGCAGATATGGGTAGAAAGAGACTCTCATTCACTGTTGGTGGAATGTCAAATGGTTCAGATTTGAAAAACAAATCTGAGCTTCCATTTGATCCATCAATATGAGTTCTAAGGATTTACCCCAGGAGTCAAAAACACAGTGCAGAAAGCCCTTTGCATTCTTAAATTCATGGCAGCAGTATTTAAAGTAGCCAAAATTTGAAAACAACCCAATCTAACAAATGCATATGAGTAGATCAAGAAATAATAGTACATTTATACATTGTAATATTATGCCACTGTTAGGAAAAATGAAGTTATTAAATTTGCTTATACATGTATGGATATGGAGAGTATTATGCTGAGCAAAATGAGTCAAGGGGGACTCATATAGACAGAATAATTATACTCCTTGTGAGCTATAAAAATAAATATTATGGTAATAATATTCAGAGACAACAGAGATAAGATCCAGGATGATCATATCATGTTAGGAAGCTTGCTCCAATGAACAGGGAATGCAATTAGGGCAGATAAGGAACGAAATGACAATGATGCAGAAAAGGAAAGGATGAGTGTCATCATAGTTCACACAAGGCTACTCAAGTTTTGCAAGAAATCATTGAATTAAAGCAATTTTATTTTCCAGGAAGTGTTTCTATTGTCAATTAAGGAGCTAAAAATTGTTGTATTCTTTAGAGGAGAAATGCAAAAGTTCCTCATTTGTAATAGTTACCTGGTAAAAATTAAAACTTCATTATTTAATCATAATTAAACCAATGAGGAAGTAAGAGCTATTATCACATTACAGAGAAAGCTATTAATATATGTCTAGTTTATATTAACTTCAAATTACTTCAAATCATTTAACACACACAAAACCAAATTTAGAATAAATTTTAAAAGCTTAAATATAAAATAGCTTTAACATAGTAAAACAATTTTAGAAGGAATACTTATCATTCCTTATCTCTTTTCTCTTATATTTTATTAGATCTTGATATTCCAACATTATTTTGGCTAGATACCCTAAAAAAGAGAACTCCTAAATCTAAATCCAAGACTTTGGAGAATGATCTAATTTTTAATTTCTTAACAATAATCAGAATAATTTTATTGTTTATTCCTGAGTTTCTCTTTACTATTTACTATTGAGTTTATATTTTATTAAATATGAAGTCATTTTAACGCAAGCTTGAAAATTTAATGCAATCTAGAATCTGACTAATCTGTTATTCTGCCATTTATTTAATAAGAGAAGTCTTAGATACTTTTGATTTTTTAAATTCACTGAGCATTACAAATATTGGACAGAAGCTGTGATAAATTATTCCCCTAATATAAATTCCAAAGTTTTTAATAGTCACCTGAGAAATCATGCAAGCAAGCAAAATATACTAGAAAGAATATTATAAAATATTTTAAATGTAGAAGTTATTAGAAAATGGTCAGAATTTTACTTTATATATTAAAGGTACCTGCTGTTTGCTATATGAAATATCCCAAACTCAACTTTCCATGTACCTCTAAGATTATGATGTGCTTAGTTTTCTTAATGTCTTTGTCAATGTAAATAATGCTTCACATGTTGGCAGCCAGGATTCAGGAATAATATTATATGGAAAAAATGGCCAGCCTGTGAACTCACTCAGGACTGCTCTTGTGTGTTTATGTCTTTATGTGCCTTCTTGCTTCATTCTCTGTGAACAATCCTGTCTAGACAGAGGTTGAAGGTACCCATCCAATTGGCTTTAAACTGGCTCTAAACATTTCTCAGCAGTTTTCCACTAAATTTTTATCTCAGCCTTAATTTTTATTTACCATTATATTTATTAATTTTTTTACTAAAGGGGATTTCTATGATATAAAGTTAAGTGAAAACTATAGGTCACACAGTTTCATATGTATTTATTTTTGTGCTTTAACATTTAATATTCTTTCTTTTTTATTTTTTAAACTTTATTTTTTATTATAAATATCTAAGCACCATGATTACAGGCATGTTTGTAGTTGGGTTTTAGTTAAAAACAGAATCAATATTTAGTAACTATGATTTGACATTGTATTCCATATAGAACTTGGTTTGATATATTTTTGAAATTCTTGCAAATGTGTTAGATGATATTTTTCAATGACAAAACTTTGATACACTAATTAATTTTTTTTTATTTATTTATTTTTTTTTTTTTGGTTTTTGGGCCACACCCGGTAACGCTCAGGGGTTACTCCTGGCTATGCGCTCAGAAGTCGCTCCTGGCTTGGGGGACCATATGGGACGCCGGGGGATCGAACCGAGGTCCGTCTCCTAGGCTAGCGCAGGTAAGGCAGGCACCTTACCTCCAGCGCCACCGCCCGGCCCCACTAATTAATTATTTTTAACTACATAATTAGAATAAAACTTTGAAATACTAAATAAATTGTATTTTCAAACTATAAGGTCATAATGAAGTCTTCATCCTGAGAACTACCCATAGGTGTGAAAAATATGAGAGTGGGCAGTGTATTACTTAGTTTAAGTGCCGTTTTAAAAAAATGATTACATAACTAAGTTGAAGTACTTTTTAAAATTAAATTGAAGAGTGCTGTAGAACATAAAATAGTCTGCTATAAAACCAAGTAGTATTGGCAATAAATTATCTATAATTTAATATTAAAATTGTTGTATATATTTTTATTTAATACTCTAAAATTATTTAATTTGAGGAAGTGTGAATTATTTAAATTTCAAATAGAATTTGAGGTTAGGATGAGGAATTTGATTTTTTATTAATGAATAGGGCCAGGACCAAAGCAATAGCAAAGTGAGTAGGGCATTTGCATTGCATTCTGCTGACCCAGGACCTGCACATGTTTGATCCCCAGCATCTCATATAGTCCCTGAGCCTTCTGCATTCACAGCTAGGAGTAACATGTAAGCATCACCGAGTTTGGCCCCAAAACAATCAGAAGTAATAAGGCTCTTAGACTTTTAGGAAATAATCTGAAACATGTAAATCATATAATAATTAGTGATACGTAAATGTTTTACAATTCTGAAATAATTTTAACTTCTATAACAGGCTTTCAATTTATTGCCTGAAAAATAAAATTACTTTAGTTTAATAATTTCTTGCAAAACTTGAGTAGACTTGTGTGAACTATGGAGACACTCATCCTTTTATTTCCTGCTATCATTGTCATGTGTTCCCTTATCTGCCCTAACTAACTAATAACAAACCTTAGGAGAATTAATATAGGAGACATAACTTTCCCCCAATTTTAATTTGTATTATAAAGCAATAGTCATTAAAAAATCATGGCTCTGGAATAAAGATAGACACTCAGATTAATGGTACATACTTGAGTATTTAGAGAATGAACCATGAACATACAATTTATTAATCTTTGATAAAGAGGCAAGAAAAGCAAAATGAACAAGAAACCCTCTTCAACAAGTGCTGTTGGGAAAACTGTTCAGGTACATGCAAAAAAGTAAATTCAGACCTCCTCCATCTAGTACCCTGCACGAAGGTCAAATCAAATTGAATTTAAGACCTTTATATCAGACCCAAAACTATAAGGATTTAGATGAAAATAGGCAAACATTTCATGACATTGAAACTAAAGGTATCTTCAAGGAGGAAACACCATTTTCAAATAAGTTGAAGCAGAAATAAACAAATGGAATTACATTAAGCTGAGAAGCTTCTACACCTCAAAGGAAACAGTGATGAGGATACAAAATCTATCTATTAAATGGGAGGAACTATTCACCCAATATCCATCAGATAAGGGGCTAATATCTAAGATATACAAGGCACTGACAAAACTTAACAAGAAAAAAATCTAACATCAAAAAATGGGAGAAGAATGAACAGACATTTCCTCAAAGAAAAAACACAAATGGCCAAAAGGCACTTGAAAAATGCTCCACATCACCAATTATGTGGGCGATGCAAATAAAACCAACAATGACATATCATCTCACACCATAGAGACTGGCACACATCACCAAAACAACAACCAAAAAAAGAAAAAGAAAACAAACAAGAAAATCCAGTGCTGGCAATGGATATGGGGAGAAAAAACCCTCTCATTCACTGTTGGTGGGAATGCCAGATAGCCCAAACTTTCTGAAAAACAATATGGATATTTCTCAAAAAGTTGAAGTTGCGCTCCCTCAGGATTCAGCAATACAACTCTGAGGGATATATTCTAGGACACAAAAACACAATGCCAAAATGCCCTATGAACTCCTATGTCCATTGCAACTCTATTTAGAATATCCAGAATCTGGAAGCAAACCAGGTGCCAAGAACAAATGAATGGCTAAAGCAACTGTGGTTGCTTATTGAACACAATGGAATACTATGTAGCTATTAGGAAAAATTAAGTCATGAAATGTGCTGACAGATGGATGTACATGGAGACTATTATAATTAGTGAAATAGGTCAGAGGAGAAATATAGACACAGAATAGAGTCACTCATCTGTGAGATTTAAGAAAAATAAAAGAAAATATGACAGTTTTATCAGACTCAATAGAGATGAGGGTTGAAAGGAATATCCCATGTTATAAAGCTTACCACAAAGTGTGATCACAGTTAGAGAAATAACTAATATGACAACTACCATGACAATAATAGCAAGAGAGAAAAATAAAATGCCTGTCTTAAATACAGGCAGGAGGTTGGTAGGAGGAAAATAGGGGACATTGGTGGTAGGAAGATTCACTGGTAAAGGGAGGTGTATAATTTATGACTGAATCTCAACTATGAACTGTTTGTAACCATGTTGCTTTAATAATGATTATATATAAAATATATCAAAATAAAATAGAAAATATGTTTTGAGCCAATAATTTTTTGTCAAATATACAGGCATTAAATTATACTCATTTATTTTATGATATGACTGCAATTACAATTACAGTTTATTTAGGAAGATAATATTCTTTGTAATATATTTAAATATATTGTTATATTTTAGATAATTCTACTATATTAAACAACACATTTAACTTTATAATTATATCTTTATCTTCATTATATTTCTAATTACTCCAATGGAAGCAATAGAGTGTCTGAAGAGGACTTAGAATTTAGAACTTAGAATCAGTAAGTTCTGATTATTCTAAGTACATGCAATGTAAATTTAGACTATATATTTATAAGTTATTAGCCTTCCAAATAGAACAACTACTAGTTACTGTAGCTTAGAGGTGGTATAAACAATTAATTATAATGTATAAAATAAATGTATAAAGTATAAACTGTGGCACAAATTGACTAGTAAAGTATATAATGGTTTATAAATGTTAGCTATTGATATCTTTTTCTTACTCAATTATCTCAACACAAAATTATATTTTAACTATTTAAGAAAACTATATAAACTTTTAAAGTATTTTAATTAGACTAAAATGAGGGTTAATCAATAATTATAGAATATCTTCTGTATCACTTGCATGTATCCAACCAGTACATATATTGTCCCTTGATCCCTGCCAGGAGTGGCTAGAACTTATCTTTACTTACTTTACTCTTTATCTTTACTCTTTACTTATCTTAAAAAAACACAAAGACTTTAGATTTAGAAATGTTAGTTGAAATCTTATGAGGCATAAAATACAGTGATAAGAATTCTAGAAATATAATTTTTCTCCAATTAAATATAAATATATAAGTGACATTTAATAACACAAAGAGATGTTTCTTATCTTGTAACGATTCCAAATATTCTGAAAATTAAAAGTTTAAAGTGTTAATATTTAATTTAAGTCTTAAAATAGTATTTTATTTAAAAGATAAATTAATAGCCTTTACTTTAACTTTTAGCTGTATAAGTGCAATTTTATTAAACTACATAATGCTTACAAACTTGAAAAGGAAAAGGATCTAACTAACGTATTTGTATACAGTATGAATCAGTCTGTTTTTTATTGGTTCATTTTGTAATCACACAGTAAATTTGAAATTCAATAGAGATGTTTGTTTTTATAACAGTATCTTTTTGAATAAATTGCTTTAATTCTAAAACTAGGAAATAAAAGTTAGCCAAGTTCTCTGAGTATCTGAAATCTGCCTTCTCCCCAGTCAATAAATTTGAAACAGAAGACATTGAGTAAGGGAAGAAGTGGGAAAATTATTTCACAATGAACTGAGAAAGTTACCAGAACTTTATTATTTTTAAATTGTCTGAGAAAAGCAGGGGTGATTAATATAATATCCTGCACTAATATTTTTACACATGTTCTGAGAATCATATGAGATGCTGATATGATTTTGCATGCATGTTGCTGTAAGCAAGACAATCAACCTATCCTCTGTACTCTCAGGGCCCAATTGCAAATAGTAACATATATTTTCTATTGACACAAATAAGTTTATATTGAGTACATAAAGTGAATATACTTGCCAATAGTGTATCATTATAGTACACATCCCTTGTTATAAATATCTAAATATTACTATTTTACTATATCCTTTGAGTTCTGTAATGTGTTGTGATATTTTGAGTAGAATAGGACTTTGATAAGTTCTATTCCTATTCCCCTATCCCTGCCTTTTAACAGTTCTATATACCATTAATATAATATCCAAATTCATATAATTCATAGGACTTTGATAAGTTCATAGGACTTTGATAAGTTCTATTCCTATTCCCCTATCCCTGCCTTTTAACAGTTCTATATACCATTAATATAATATCCAAATTCATATAATAGAGCTATGAAATCTTGGTAACAGAATGTGGTTATAACCTTTTAGTCTGTTTGTTAAAAGCAGCGGTTCATTCCTGTTTATGGTTCTTGCCCTACATTTGAAGTAAAATATGGAGCAACATATTAGGATGCTCTTTGTAAATTTATTCTCATATCAAATTTATTTGCAATGATTAACTGCTTTTTTTAAATATCTATTTTCTTTTTCATAAAATTAATGTGCTTATGAAAATATGCAATAGAAGAAACTAACTAATCAGACCTGAGTATTGAAGAGCTGACTCTGAAATGTGTGCCTAAAACCTGAGACTTGTGTGAATCCTCTGATCCAGTTGTCTCTGGTAAAATGCCTTATTGTTCAATGTAAAAATTAAATTAGTTTGTTTGAAATGCTTCTTGACCTCAGAATTGCACATGTGTAGTCTCTTTTTTTTTTTCATTCCCTTCTCAGGGACTTCTTTTTTCAGGGACTCAAATGAAGTTGTAGTTTCATTTTGGAGAAATGATTGAATATTGATTATATTTTTATAGTGTTGACATATTTGACAATTAATTTCACAATGATTTTCAAAATCTCTCTTTACAGTTAAAAAAGCAGTTTGGTGGGGAATATGGGAGGCAGGATGGGAATGGGGCTGGGGAGGGAGGACAAACTTGGTGACGGGAATTCTCCTGATTCAATGTTAATATGTACCTAAACTATTATTGTGAAAGTTATGTAAACCAATATGATCAAAATAAAAATTATACATTAAAGTGAAGTTAAGGAATATTAAAAAAAGCAGTCTGTTACATATCAATGCAGCTTCCTGAACTCCTTGTTTAGCAATGTAGCCTTTGAACACAGGTATGTACCATATGCCAGGTTCAGAAGATTATTTACATTCACCAACACATCTATGCAATTTTATAGCTTATCAAACGATAAGAAAATTGATAAACACAATAACAGAATCTACATGGTTTATGCATGTATTTCTTCTTGTGATTTTGTTGTTTGTTTGGGGTCCATACCAGGCAGTGCTCATTTATTCCTGGCTCTGCATTCAGGAATCACTCTTCAAGGTGCTAGATATGCAGAAGCATAAAGAATGCCTGGGAGTGAACCTGGGTCTCAAACCTAAGTTGGTCACATGGTAGGCAAACTCCATGCTCTCAGAACTATCTCTCTGATCCCAACCAACCATATATTTCTCAAAGTAATTATGCAAATTGGTGAAAGTAAGCAAACATATCTTGTAATTAGGCATCTCTCAGCAATCAGCCTGAAAATGGTTCTGGCATTTCACATTATAGTTCATTAGTTGCTGATGTAAAACTCATTTTTTTTTTTGCTTTGATACTGTTTCCTGTCTTTTTTGTTTTCTACTCTTGGCAGAGTTCAGAAGTTACTCCTGGGTCTGTGCTCAAATATTGAGCCTGGCAGGCACAGGGAACCATATGGGATGATGGAGATTGAACCTGCATTGTCTGTGTACAATGCAAATGCCCTTCACATGGTACTATTACTCTGGCTCCTGGGATTGCTTCTGTTCTTTCCCAGAACCTTTAATGAAATCACAATATTCCTAAATTGAGATACTATACACTGTAATATTTAAATAATGTTGAAGAAAAGCAAATAGCTTGAATTTTGACTGTTGTACTTTAAGATCGTATAATATAAAGTTACCCAAGGTTTTCTATATGACTGAAAATCAGAATATTAAATCTAATTTATAAAAAGAGTAAACTCATCTCAGAGTTGATTGGTCTTACTCAAGAAATTTTGTGATTTTTAATAACTGTAGCTTGATTTGTAATCTAAAAAGCTTTGATTACAGCACAGCATTTATGAAGCATGTGTGTACCAACTATTTTTCCTTCCATCTAATTTTAACGTTATTACCAGTTATTTCCATTTGCTACTTCAGAAACAAAATGGTTATAAAATTAGATATTTTGGGAGAGCAGTTAGAATAATATTTCTTTGTGAGAGAGTTCTTAATGTAGTTTGTTCATGAAGTAAACAATGCAGCTTTGGTATTTCTATGTCTGAAAGATTAGGCTTATAGATTTTATCCTACTTTAAAATATCAAAAGTCAATTTTATTTTTAAGAGGTTTACCTAATTTTCCTTTAATGTTATATATGACAAAATAACTTTGACAAGAAATATAACTTGATTATGTCATTTTACTGTATACAAATATAAGAGCCCTGTGATGGCTCTTGTTATGACATGTGGTAAAATTCAATAAATAGTTTACAAAATGCTCTCAGCTCCCAAGGAAAAGGTGTCACCTTGCTACAGCCAGCATCATAGCAACGTTTGCTGCAGTGAAGAAGAATCCATTCCAAAAATGATCTGCCTCTAACATTCAAGAAAACTGGCCTATGTCATGAAAGGGGAATCAGTTTGTGTCAAACTTTTCAAGTACTTAAGCTTGTCTGTGATCTAGTGGGGTTTATGGATAGGGGTAGGTTTCTGGTTAAAATTATAACTTTTAGGGCTGGAGAGACAGCATGGATGGAGGGCGTTTTCCTTGCATGTAGAAGGATGGTGGTTCAAATCCCAGCATCCCATATGGTCCTCCAAGCCTGCCAAGAACCGATTTCTGAGCAGAGAGACAAAAGTAACCCCTAAGCACTGCCAGGTGTGACCCAAAAACCAAAAATCAAACAAACAAATGAACAAACAAAACTGAGTTATAACTTTTAAAGGACTGACTCTGTGTTTCCAGCTCTTGAGATAACTCAAAGATCAGGAACCTGCTCCTCCATTTTTTCTTTTTATTGATAGATAAAATTCAATTAATATTTTATGATTTCTTTTACTGAATTAACATGCCATGGAGAAAATATTTTAGAACCTTTAAAGAAACCTTTCAAGACAAGCCCATGCACTTTTTGCACTTATAGGTATGCTTGACTGTCAATAGATGTGCCAGTGCCTGCCAGTTCCTGCTCTTTTGCCTCTCACTACCACCACCACCACAGCCAATGTTGTGCTGGCATCATGTTAAAAGTTATGGTCATTATCAATATAAATATGGGCTCGTTACTTTCTCCTTCCAGCAAAGGAATGCTATAATGGATATATATCTGCCCCCCCCAAAAAAAGTGAAAATATATTTATGCCTACCAAAGCTTATGCCCTGTCTCAAATTAAGATTTGATTCTGTCTCCTAACTTTGGGGAAAATGGCTCTTTTTTCAGTATTTAAAGTTTTTTTGAATTTTATTTTTATATAGCTGTTGTGAAATTACAAAATTTTTCATAATGGGTTTCCAGACATACAATGTTTCAACACCACCTCCTTTGGCAGTATCAACTTTTCTCCATCAATGCTCACCCTGCCAGTAGCCTCTCATTAGTCTGCCTTTACAAGAAGTGCTTTTTTTAATATATAAGTTTTTGTACTGTTGTTTAAAGTACTGTTGCTGATGGATTTCATACATAACACTCTACCACCGTTAATACCACCTAATCCCTCACCTGTCCTTTAGGTTGAATCCTTTCTTCAACACCCCCTCTAGCCCTATCATCTAGCCCCTTCAAGGGTTTATTTCTTATTGAATACCAGTTCTCATATTTTTTTTCTTTGTTTTCCCTTTCAGAAAAAGGCTTTTTGGAAATGAGTTTCTGGAAAAGTAAATAAAAGACACTATCTGCTTTGTCATGATTTCTACATTAACATGAACATAAACATTTAATGCAGTGTTATTATTAAATGTAGCATTTAATTATTAAATTATCATTACATTATTAAATGTAGCAGTTATATTATTTATTAGTATATTTGTGATTTTTATTGAGATCAATTTGAATTACAAGTCTTTCTTTTTTTTAAATATAATAATTTTTATTTTGACCAAAGTGGATTACATATCTTTCACAGTAATATTTTAGGTACATATTGACATTGAATCCAGGAATTCCCACCACCAAAGTTGTCCTCCCTCCACCCCCGTTCCCAGTATGCATCCCATATCCTCCTTATTCCCCACAAGCTGCTAGTATAAGTGGTTCCCTCTGTGTCTACCTTGTTGTAGATTGGGTATTGATTCTGTTGTCATTGGCTTTGGATTTGGTATTTAAGGTATGAAAGGCACACTCAACCACTGTTGGTGGGAATGCCCCCTAGTCCAACACCTATGGAGAACAGACTGGAGAGTGCTCAACAAACTCAGAATTGAGCTGCCATTTGACCCAGAAATTGCTCTCCTAGGTATATACCCCCAAGTTGGAAGGACATTCATTCCAAAATACGTGTGCACCCCACTATTTATCACAGCACTCAGTATAATAGCCAAGTCTTGGAACCAACCTAGATGTCCAACAACAGATGAATGGATCATTAAGATGTGGTATTTATACACAATAGAATACTACATGGAAGTCAGAAATGATACAATCACAGACTTTGCAGCAACAGGATAGAAACTCCAAACATGGTAATACTCAACGTATACTCGGGAGCAGTGCCCAAAATACATGAAAAAGGAACAACACAAACTCTTGAATACACATTATACCACAAAGAAACCAGCAACAGTAGAAAGAGCAGCATAGAGAGAACAGGTAAGTAATCAGCTTTCTACTACAAAGGCCCATAATAATCTCTTAGGGATCTTATACACAGGATCACAGGTAAAGGATACCACGGGAAATCACTGACTCCAAAGGAAACATCCCATAACATTATGTTTTAAAGCCTTAATCTTACTATATTTAAAATAACCTCTCAGCTTTTCTGTCCACAGGCATTCTTGGATACAAAGGGTGGACAAACTAAGATGGCATCTCAGCGCTCACTCACACAAGATACCATACCCTGCTTGCACTACGAGAATGTCCCGAGAATTACAAGTCTTTCACAGTTATATTTAAAGTACATAGTGACAGTGAATTAGGGTTATTCCTACCAACAATGTTGACCTCCCTCTGCCCTTTTTCACTGCATATTTTCCCTGTCTCAAACCTGAGCCTCATGAACTGCTAGTGAAACAAGTTCCTTTCATGTATAGCTTTTTGTAGTGTGGGTTTTTGATTTTATTGATGTTGACTTTTGGTTACTCATTTAAAGCTGATCATTTATTAATAATTATTATTATGACCAAAGTGAATTATGAATTTTTCACAGTAATATTTAAGGTACATAGTGACAATTAATCAGGGGCATTCCCACCACCAGTGTTGTCTTCCTTCTACCCCTGTTCCCAGCATCCCATATCTCTCTCCTTTGCCTCCAGACTGTAAGTGTAACTGATTCTCACTATTAATATCTTGTTGTAGATTGGGTATGGATTCTGTTGTCATTGACTCTGGGTTTGGTATTTAAGACTGATCATTTTATATTTTTACTCAATGTTCATATGACTGCTTGGTCCTGGTACACGCTATTTTTCCCCTCAATTTATGAGGCAGAACAAGATGATTCAAGTTATGTAGTTATGTTGGAAAAATAAAGAAAAGGAAAAGACTGGGAGGAGTCCGTTTAGAGGTAATAAATATCAATTTAAAGGAAGAAAGAGAAAAAAGAAGAAAAACATAACAAAAACAAACAGACAGAAAACAGTAACTACAAAAATAGCACAACAGCAACAACAAAAACAAAAATAAACAACCACCAAATAATAACCACAAGAACGAAGGAAAAGAAAAAGGAAGGAGGGCTGGTGTGGTAATGTTTTGTGCTTTTTTTCATAGACACAGTAAGTATTGTGGAAATTAAAAAATTAAAAAGGATTCCCTTGGCCTAAAAGACACAGGGTTTCTCTGCCATTGAAGCATATTGTCATGGAAACAACTACAGGCTCTGTACAGGTTCATTTTCACACCTCAATATCTTTTTATGTTGCCAGGAAACTTTCCACTCAGTTGTGGATTATAAAATCAGGACTCTGTAACTAGACATCTCGGTATTTGCACAGATCATAGGACAAAGTGGTTCTAGAAGTTTTGTTCCATCACAGTTTTTGTAATAAATCTTCTGTAATTAGTGGTCTTGGTTTTTGCACAGATCCTGGACAAAGCCTAGGATAGTCTTTCATTATGGTCCCAGAAGTTTGACAGTTGCAGCTGTCAAAATCTGACCTCTGGAATCAGAGAACTTGATTATTGTACAAATTCTAAGGCGGAGCCTAGGCTAGGGTCTTTATTAATGGTCCCAGGATAAGTTCTATTCAATCATGGTTGTCAACATCAATTTTCTGTAGTTAGCATTCTTGTTTTTTGCACAGATCAAAGAATGAAGTGTCTTCTGATTTCATCTTACTATTAGGTGACGAGATAAGACAACCTGCACTTAGATCAAGTTATTGCCATTTCCTCATTGTCATTATGTCA
This sequence comes from Suncus etruscus, assembly GCF_024139225.1. NCBI lineage: Eukaryota > Metazoa > Chordata > Mammalia > Eulipotyphla > Soricidae > Suncus > Suncus etruscus. The sequence goes on along the minus strand of NC_064854.1, from coordinate 63,664,972 downwards.
TATCAAAACTGGTGCTAGTTGGAGCCAGAGCAGGATTAGGAATTTCCCAGGGGGAGTTTGGTTCCTGGTGCTGTTGCAGGGAACTGTGTCCATTCTATGTCTGGGATCTAGGGTGTGGGATTGGATGGTCACAGTCTGATCACATGGAGTTTAAGCTGGGTCCACAAAGCATATGTTCAGGGTTGGAGGAGTCTCTGTCTGATAAAATGTATGGATTATTATCCCTAGTAGATAAGAGCTTGTTCTTATACATAAAAAATTCTCCTTTTTTAGTATGCATTTGCAAAAGGCAATGGTGCCATATTATATTGCTGGTGCATTTGGGGGTAAGAATGATAGGCTACACAATCTCTGTGCCCTGGTTTTGACATGAGCTTTTATCCCAGACAAGACATTTTCTTCTAGGTTTTTGTACCAAGCAGAACAATAACAGGTGAAGTTAAAGAAAATAAATATATATAATATATAAATATTATATATAATATATACATAAATAGAATAAATAAATAAAAATAAATGTATAAAAAGTACTTAAAGAAAAAAATGGTGTAAGGGGTTACCTTACATTTGGGAATAAACAGACTCAGAGGTATTATTATAGAGGTATAAAACATATAAAGGAAATATAGGCTCCCTATTAAGTCTTTTGAGATATTCTCTTGGGAGTAAAGTCTAGGGCACATTGTCATCACACACTGTTAGAGTTTGAGAAATAATTTGCAGCAGTAAGTATCAGACAGTGTCCTTGAGCTGTGGGTCCTTCTGGAGCTGAATTGAGTAGCATGTGACAGTCCACATTTAAGGGATGGGTGAGAAGAAGGACCACAAAGCATGAATCAGCACGAGTGTTAGTTGTAGTTTCTTGCTGGGGCAAGAGATTTGGGACTGAGATGGTGTCCTTTCATTTTGGGAGCTGGGTGTTGGATTATTGGGGTAAGAGGACAGTCATCTCAGCACCTAATGAGTTAAGAACTGAGGGTAAAGAGGGTTAAATAAGGAAGGATATCAGATCAGGATTGGGGAATGAAAAAATAGAAGGATTTCTGAAATTATTTGATGATAACATTTGTCTGGGAAACAAAGCAAAGCAAAACACAATAATCAAAATCTAAAAATTCTCTTTTAATATGGTTCTGCTACATATCCAGGAAGTTGAGGATACTTGAATCAGTAATTTTGTTTTATATAAATATTTAAACCATTACATCAAGGACAAATGTACTAAAGGTATAGCTGACCTAGATTTTTACCCACAGGAAAGCCATAGAACTTGGTTTACAGAGTTTGTCTTAGCATCCTGGCCCATTCAGCAATTTAGTCAGATATTTTCTTTTTAGTTATAATCAATGTTAATTGAATTTATATATGTGATGATTGGTTTGTAAAATTTACACACTGATTTTACCATGGTATCATTCAATCGGAGTAGAAAATTCCTTATTGAGAACAGAGTTCTGTTTGTTTGCTTGTTTTTTTTTGGGGGGGGGGGTCACACCTGGTGATGCTCAGGGGTTACTCCTGGCTTTCTATTCAAAAATTAGTCCTAGCAGGCTTGGTTGTCTTTTTTCCCACAGCCGGCAGAATGTATGCAAATGCTGTGAGATCCACTGAACAACCAGTGGGTTGTGGTAGTGAGAAATTTGAGCAATATAGGTTATGTAGTACCTGAGATACACACTAAAAATAGGAGCTGACACAAACAGAATACAAAAGAAAGTGCTCCTTTTTTTTTTTTACTATGTATTGATCTGAAAACATCTATTTTATTTTTAGAAGCACATTTAAAAAAAATTTCAGAAAGTTTTGTTATTCAGAAAAATGAGTTATAACTGCAAGTTCATAGTAATGAAAAAAGTAAACAATAAGTTTTTATTACAAATTGATGGTGAGTATGAAACTTGTATAGATTTGGGATCATTTACGACTTACTGTGGTAAAGGGACATTCACATCATTTCCCACAAGAAAAACAAAAAAAAATTTTAGTGATAGAAATAACTACTTCAAAAGCTCAGAAGAAATTTTTAGATGATGTTCCAACATGATGATATATCATTAGTAGTAGCATAAGATGTAACAATATGTCATTCTCATATATATATTTGCACTATCAAACTTTCTAAATTTCTTTCACTCAGGTCAAATTCTAAGATTTCTTATACATGTTAAAACAAGAAACAGGGTCTGGAGAATTAGCACAGCAGTAGGGCTTTTGCCTTGTATGCGGCCGACCCATTCCCATACCCAGGAAGGACCTGGGTTTAATCCCTGGCATCCCATATGGTCTCCCCCAACCCAGCCAGGAGCTATGAAAAAAGAATGTCCTTCAAGATGGCATGTTGGAATAAATATTGACAAATCAGTGGATCAGAGAGAAAATCAAAAATGAAATCAAAAGTGTCCTTGAAACAAGAGATTGAAGACATGAATTACCATAATTTGTAGATATAGCAAAAGTAGTACTAAGAGAAAAATTTAAAGCTGTGTATACATTCATGAGGAAAGAAGAAAGAATCTACATAAATAATTTAAGGGCAGAACATAAGGCATTAAAAAATGACAAATCTGGCCCAAAAGCAAGCAAGAGGAAGACAATAATAAAATGTAGAACAAAAGATAGTGAACTTTACACAGAAAAAGCAGTCCAAAATATCAATTGGAGCCAGGAAATCCTCTTAAACAAGTATTATGGGGGAAACTCAACTACATGCAAAAAGAAACAAACAAACAAACAAACAAAAACTCAAACATCTCTTTAATACCATATGTAAAAGGCAAAACAAAGTGGATTAAATTCCATAGAGTCAGACCTAAAATTATAAGGTACATATAGGAAAATGTAGGCAGAACACATCATAACAATTAAGCTAGAGTCATCTTCAAGAATAAAATAACTTTGGCCAAGCAGGTGGAAGCAAAGATAAACAAATGACACTACAGCTGTGTTTCCTGAATACCTGAAGCTCTCCTCATAGGACTAGAAAGTGCACCCACAAAAACTGCATTCTGAAGCTGCCCAGTGAGTGAGTGAGTAAAGTCTGGCTGTGGGGGTTGCCAAGCAGAAAGCTGAGCCCTCTGGCCTGCAGAGACTCTGCCATGCTGTGCCTTTGATAACTCTGAGGACTACAAGGGAAAACTTTGTTGTGCCTGTCTGTGTTTCCTGAATACCTGAAGCTCTCCTCAGAGGCCTAGGGAGTGCACTCCCAAAAAACTACATTCTGAGGCTACCCAGTGAGTGAGTGAGTAAATTTCTCCAAGCAGAAAGCTGAGCCCTCTGGCCTGCATAGGCTCCACCCTGCTGTGCCTTTGTTCACGCTAAGGACTTCAAGGGAAATCTTTGCTGTGCCTGTTTGTGTTTCCTGAATATCTGAAATTCTCCTCAGAGACCCGGGGAGCAAACCCCAAAAAAACTGTTACCTAGAGGACACAGAAGAGCATGGCCGTGAAGCGGAGCAGCCGCGCACTCTTCTAACCAATGAAACCCACCACTAGACGCAAGAAAAACCAAACTACAACAGTGAAAAACGGAAAAATCGCAGGCAAACACCATGTACAGAGAAGGAAGACAATAACTCGGATGACCTAAAGAATTTCAACCATCTGATTAACCTTTCAGATAAGGATTTTAAAATAGAAAAATAAAAAGATGTCTGTAGAACTCAAAGAAAGCATAGATCGATCTGAACAGAACACAAAGACAGAAATCAGAAAACTCCAAGCTGAACTAACAGATCTGAAAAACACAGTAGCTCAACTGAAAAGTTCAGTGGATGGCCTCTCCAGCAGGGTAACAGCAGTTGAGGACAGAATCAACGTACTGGAAGATGAGAAGCAGGAAAAACTCAATACAGCAGAAGAAATTGGAAAATAACCTTAAGACAAATGATCAGGCAATGAAAATAGTACTCAAGGAATTGTGAACAAATAAAAATAGAAAACTCAACAGGAACAACATAAGAATCATTGGAGTCCCAGAGACCCAGGTAGGAGATCTCCAGGAAGAATCAACTGTCAAAGACATCATCAAAGAGATACTCCCAGAGTTAAAGACTACATGCAATCAAATCCAGCATGCCCGAAGAGTACCAGCTAAGAGACCCAAAGAAAAACCCCCCAAGACACATCCTCATTATAATGACAAATCCCACAGATAGATAAAGAATACTGAAAGCAGCAAGATCAAAAAGGGAAATTACCTTCAAAGGAGCATCCCTAAGACTTACAGCAGACATGTCACAAGAAACTCTTAAGACCAGAAGACAATGGTGGGATATCGTGACAAAACTGAATGAAATGAATGCCTCACCAAGAATACTGCACCCAGCCTGACTTATGTTCAGGTTTGAAGGAAGGATAAACAGCTTCATGGATAAACAACAGCTCAGAAAATTCACAGATGAAAAACCAACCTTAAAGGAATAACTATAATTTAAGACAAGAGAAACCAACAAACACAGCAAACTTATCTACAAAGATGACATTAAATCCTATGACAATCATCTCCCTCAATGTCAATGGACTAAATTCACTAATTAAAAGACACAGAGTGGTAAAATGGGTAAAAAAGATGAATCCAACCTTCTGATGCCTACAAGAAACACATCTGAATAGTCAGAACAAATATAGACTCAAAATCAAAGGCTGGAGGAAAATCATCCAAGCAAACAAAACCCTCAAAAAAGCTGGGGTGGCCATATTAATATCTGATGACACCAACTTTATACTCAGAAAAGTGGTAAGGGACAAAGATGGACACTATGTACTAATTAAGGGATATGTGCAACAGGAAGAAATCAGACTATTAAACATATATGCACCCAATGAGAGACCAGCAAATTATCTAATACAATTACTGATAGATCTGAAAGAAGACATCAATAATAACACAAGAATTGTGAGAGACCTAAACACGACCCTGTCAACACTTGATAGGTCAACCAGACTGAAACCCAACAAAAACATACTAGCCCTGAAAAGAGTAATGGAAGAACGAGGACTAGTAGATATATATATAGGACACTCCACCCAAAAAAAAAAAAACTGGATACACATTCTTCTCCAATGTACATGAGTCATTCCCTAGGATAGTCCACAGGCTGACACATAAAACATACCTTCATAAAATTAAGAGGATAAAAATCTTGCAGGCTATCTGCTGACCACAAGGCTCTGAAATTAGATGTGAACTACAAAGGCACACAGAATAAAAACTTTAACAACTAGAAATTAAACAGCCTGCTACTGAACAACCAGTGGATCCGAGATGAAATCAAAAAAGAAATCAAAACTTTTCTGAAAACAAATGATAATGAAGACACAAACTGCCAGAATCTATGGGACACAGAAAAAGTGGTTCTGAGAGGAAAATTTATAGCTCTACAACCACACATCTGGAAGGAAGAAGGTGCATTCTAAATAACTTAATGATGCAGCTTATAAAATTAAAAAATGACCAACAAAAGGAACCAAAAATAAAGAGACAGAAGGAAATAACAAAGGTGAAAGCAGAAATCAATGAAGTGAAAAACCAAAAACCAATTCAAAAGATCAACGAAAACAGAAGTTGGTTCTTTGAAAAAGTAAACAAGATTGATAGACCATTGGCAAAACTCACAAAGAGAGAAATCTGATAACCCATATTAGAAATGAAAAGGGGGAAATCATGACAGATATTGCAGAGATTTAAAGGGTAATCAGAGACTACTCTGAGAAACTTTATGCTACTAAACATGAGAACCTAGAAGAAATGTATAAATTCTTAAACACTTATAACCTTCCACAGTTAAGTAAGAAGGATGTAGCATATCTAAACACCCCCATCACTATTGGAGAAATTTAAACTGTAATAGAATATCTGCCCCCCAAAAAGCCCAGGCTAGATGGATTTACTAATAAATTCTTTCAAACCTTTCAAGAGGAGTTACTACCAACTCTACCCAGGCTCTTCCATGAAATTGAAAAAATGGAAACACTCCCAAACAGCTTTTATGAAGTCAACATTACCTTGACACCAAAACCAAACAGAGATGCTTCCAAAAATAATTACAGACCAATATCCCTGATGAATGCAGATGCAAAGTTCTTCAACAAAATCCTGGCAAATAGGATCCAATGCATCATCAAGAAGATCATACACTACGACCAAGTAGGTTTCATCCCAGGAATGCAAGGATGGTTTAACATCCATAAATCTATCAACATCATACACAACATCAACAAGAAAAATAAAAACCACATGATCATATCAATAGATGCAGAGAAAGTATTTGATAAGGTCCAACACCCATTCTTGAACAAAGCTCTCAGCAAGATGGGAATGGAAGGAACCTTTCTCAATCTAGTTAAAGCCATCTACCACATGCCAATGGCAAATATTATCCTCAATGGAGAAAAACTAAAAGCCTTTCCTCTAAATTTTGGTAAAAGACAAGGCTGTCTGCTCTCACCACTCCTCTTCAACATAGTACTGGAGGTGCTTGCCATAGCAATCAGGCAAGAAAAAGATATCAAGGGAATTCAGATAGGTAAGCAAGAAGTCAAGCTCTCACTGTTTGCAGATAACATGATACTCTACTTAGAAAACCCAAAAGACTCTACCAAAAATCTTCTAGAAACAATAGACTCATATAGCAAGGTGACAAGCTACAAAATCAACACACAGAAATCAATGGCCTTTTTATACACTAATATTGATAGGGAAGAAATGGACATTAAGAGAACAATCCCATTCACATTAGTACCACACAAACTCAAAAATCTTGGAGTTAACTTGACCAAAGATGTGAAGGACCAATAGAAAGAAAACTATAAAACTTCTCCAAGAAATAAGAGAAGACACGAGGAAATGGAAACACATACCCTGCTCATGGATTGGCAGGATTAACATAATTAAAATGGCAATACTCCCCAAAGCATTATACAGATTTAATGCAATCTCTCTAAAAAAACCCCATGACATTCTTCAAAGAAGTAGATCAAACACTTATGAAGTTCATCTGGAACAATAAACATCCTCGAATAGCTTAAAGCACTCCTAGAGAAAAGAAAAATGGAGGGCGTTACTTTCCCCAACTTTAAACTGTACTACACTGTTACATCCCATATAAGGAAAGCATGCACCAGAAGTGGTTTGTTCCTTCCCTGGTGCAGTGCATTCCTCTAAAAGAATTATTTGCCAAAAGGCCCGCTTAGTGAAGTCAATCATTTGATCCTTTGCGTGGATCATTGGCGGTAATTCCAACATGGCTGTAACATTACAATTTTCTCTTTATTTGGCCACTATAGAAATCCATCCTCAGCTCTCCTACAGACAAAGAAATGGCATTGCCCAAAGCCCGCCAAAAGTCCCCTCCTGGGTAGTTCGCATAACCTGGCACCAACAACTTGTTTTTCTAAGTCTAGCTCTATGATGGTAAACAATTATTTCTGTCCCTCCTAAAATCTATTTTGTGGTTACTATATAGACATCAAAAATATCTCTGTCTCTCTCCTCCTGGTTTCTTGAAAAACCTGCTTTTTGCTAAACCAAAAACTACTCTGGATCAAGATTCGCTGCCCTCCAGCAGAGTTCTTTCTCACCTGAAGTATGGCCATTTAATATGTTAATTAAGGCTTGTTTAGCGCTCCTGCTCTTTGAGAATACCCTGCATTCCAGAATCTGTCCTTATAAATTGTCATCGGCTGAAAAATAAATTTGTCTCTCATCCCTTGGGCGAGGGTCCCCATACAAAGCATTTCTGTGTGGTCTCATTTATTTCATAATTCATATTCATCCACTTGTGCTCCCGCTTCTCTCTCCGTGAAAGGTTCCCAGACCCCACGAAGGTTCTGCTTAGCAATGCTAACCCGTCTTCAGCACTACAAAGCAATAGTTATCAAAACAGCATGGAATGGGTTAAAGATAGACCCCCAGATCAGTGGAATAGACTTGATTTCTCAGACAATGTTCCCCAGACATACAATCACCTAATTCTTGACAAAGGGACAAGAAATTTTAAGTGGAGCAGGGAAAACCTCTTCAACAAGTGGTGCTGGCAGAACTGGTTGGCCACTTGCAAAAAAGCAAACATAGACCCCCAGTTAACATCATGTATGAAGGAAGAATCCAAATGGATTAAAGACCTTGATATCAGACCTGGTACCATAAGGTATATAGAACAACACATAGGTAAAACACTTTATGACATTGAGATGAAAGGCATCTTCAAGGAGGAAACTGCACTTTCCAGACAAGTGGAAGCAGAGATCAACAGATGGGAATGATTAAGCTGAGAAGCTTCTGCACCTCAAATAAATATTGCCCAGGATACAAGAGCCACACACCTTGTGGGAGAAACTATTCATCCAATACCCATCAGAAAAGGGGCTAATATCCAAAATATAAAGGGCACTGACAGAACTTTACAAGAAAAAACATCTAATTCCATCAAAAAATGGGGAGAAGAAATGAACAGACGCTTTGATAAAAAAGAAATACAAATGGCCAAAAGGCACATGAAAAATGCTTCATATCACTAATCATCAGGGAGATGCAAATCAAAACAACGATGACATACCATCTCACACCACAGAGATTGTCACACATCACAAAGAATGAGAACGATCAGTGCTGGCAGGGATGTGGAGAGAAAGGAACTCTTATTCACTGCTGGTGGGAATGCCGTCTAGTCCAACCTCTATGGAAAGTGATATGGAGATTCCTTCAAAATCTGGAAATTGAGCTCCCATTCGACCCAGCTATTCCACTCCTAGAGATATACCCTAAGAACACGAGATTACAACACAAAACCTCTCCTCATACCTATATTTATTGCAGCACTATTCACAATAGCCAGGCTCTGGAAACAACCAACATGTCCTTCAACAGACGAATGGCTAAAGAAACTGTGGTACATATACACCATGGAATATAATGCAGCCGTCAGGAGAGATGAAGTCATGGAATTTTCCTCTACAAGGATGTACATGGAGTCTATCATGCTGAGTGTAGTAAGTCAGATGGAGATAGAAGATACAGAATAGTCTCACTCATCTATGGGTTTTAAGAAAAATAAAAGTCATTTTTGCAGCAACCCTCAGAGACAATGAGAGGAGGGCTAGAACTTCCAGCTCACTTCATGAAGCTCACCACAAAGAGTGGTGAGTGCAGTTATAGAAATAACTACACTGAGAACTACCATAATCATGTGAATGAATGAGGGAACTATAAAGCCTGTCTGGAGTACAAGTGGGGGTAGGGTGGGATGGAGGGAGATTTGGGACATTGGTGGTGGGAATGTTGCTCTGGTGAAGGGGGGTGTTCTTTACATGACTGAAACCTAATCATAATCATATTTGTAATCAAGATGTTTAAAAAAAGAAAAAATATTAAAAATATATGTGAATAAAAAATTTTATTTTTTCAAAAACACATTTAAAGTTGAAACACAAAACAGTATTTTGAAAAGTAAACCCACTATTCTGCAGACAAATTGAATGCATACAATGAGTTATTTTTTAGACAATGGCACTGGCCAATATTTCAGTGCGACTCTATTCAGATAAAAAAAACAAGCTCTCACATCAAAAGGTGGTCATTTCTACCTTGCAAAAATTGTTCATAGTATTCTCACAAAAATGCTACTGGTAGAGAATTCACCAAAAGGCTGTCAAAACAAATATGGAAAAAAAATGACATTACAACAAACTAAGAAGTTTTTTCAACTCAAAGGAAATTCCACTAGGATGCAAAGAGTGCCCATGCAATGGGAAAACTATGATTAAACTATTAACCCATTACCCATATGATAAATGTTAAAATATAATATATACAAGTCATTGGTAGGAAGTAGCAGATAGTCTAACCTACCAAAAATGGGAAGAAGAAATGAACATATTTTCTCAAAGAAGCAATTCAGATGCAGATTCAGATAGCCAAAAGACACATGAGAAAAGATGAGTGGAAAAGATAGTGTGGTACATCTTCACAACAGAATACTTCTCAGCTGTTAGAAAAAATGAAATCATGTAATTTGCCTATACATGGATGGATGTGGAAAGTATACTGAGCATACTCAATTAGAGGGAGAGGAATAGTCATAGAATCATCAGTCATTTATGGGATATTAATAAAAGATAATATGGTTATAATATTTAGAGACAACATACAAGTGTCAGTAGGAACAGTCTATGATTTAATTGCTTCCCACAAATATTGGGGGAGTGCAGTTAGGCATATAAGGGACAACTATGACAATAATAGTTGGAAATAATCTTTCCAGACAACTAGGTGCCTAAAGGGGATAAAGTGATAGGTATAATAACCCTCAGTAACAATACTGCATACCCAATGCCTTAAGTGTGTAAAAAGAAAGGAGGATTGAGTGAGTGATAGTTGGAGACAAAAAGAGATAGAGAGAAAAAGAGAGGGAAAAATGTCTGCCCCATCGGCAGGCACAATGGAGAGTAGGATGGAAACTGGGGACTTTGGTGGCAGGTAATATGTGCTAGTGTTGAATATTGCATGACTGAAAATCAATCATGAATAGCTTTGTATCTGTGAAAAAATACACATTCATTATGAACATTGTAACCAGTGTTTAAAGTGATCACTTTAAAAAGGAATGAAAGCAAAACTCCATGGACACACTGGCTTCACAGCACTTAGGAGGGGAGCTAGCCAATCTCCAACTTGCTGTAGCCTTGGCCACAATTGCCACCATATAATGGCTCAACTTCACAAATTTTCCACTAATCTCTATAATGGCACATACCTGACAAAACTCCAGTTATACCAATTTGTGGGCTGAAACTCTGGAGTCTTCTTGTAGTGAGAGTGAGCGGCTCTCTCTTCCCCTTCAGAAACCTTGGTAGGTACAGCTACATCTCACAGCTGCTGCCACATCAGCTCTTCTGTCAACTTCACAGATTATGGGAGCACACGGCCACAAATGGCGGTGTGGCACTCCAAAATGATCAATATTGACAGCCCAGTAGGAAGGAATCAAGTTAGATGTAAAAGTAGTATAGAAGCCACATGAGCTAGCTAAACATCAATAACAACAATAACAACACAGAACACTTAACTAGCAACAAAAATCTTAGTAAACCTTCTAACTGTGACTTAATGACTCATTTATGTGATATAACAATTACAAATTTTATTTTAGTGAAGGTTTTTTTTTCTAAGTCCATTACCATTTAGTTGTAACAAATTAAGTAAATTATTTTATGAATTACAAGGGGCAGGTTTGGAAAGCTGGGAAACAGTGGTAATGGTGGAAAGAATTTTACAGGTTTGGTAGGATTTGTGTTGGAACATTGAATGCCAGAAACAACAGTATTATGTGCAACATTGTATGCCACAGTGCTTAAATTAAGTAATTAATATCTAACAAAAATAGAGTGAGGGATATAGGAGTGACACTTTGATTTTTAATTAATTATAACATATTTGAAATGAATATTTCCCAATAATGGACAGAAAGGAAATTTATCTTATTAAAGTTTTACACAGAATATATTAAATTAAAAGAAATTATGTTAGATACTGATAATGTGCTGTGATATATCAATTGGAAGGCCAAATTAATTACATTTTAAAGTACCTGATTGCATTACATAGCTATGGTTCTGTATTAAACCATTGTAAGTGTAGTAGCTTTACACAAAAAATATTTTAGTACAAGACATTACTGGACCTCAAATTAGTTTAAGCTTAGGTAGGCAGAATATCTTTATGTCTACTCACTCATGAATTCATAGTCAGGTAAGCAATTTGGCTGATTTACATGAAATTTTTCATGTGTTTAAGGCTTTAAAATAAGTTAACTCTGAAATAGTTCACAAATATATTCTCATACATTCTATTTAACCAAGAATAATTTTATAGTGGGGCTGGAGAAATAAGTCCTAATGAATAATTTTTTTCTGTACTTAATAGATGCTCTAGTTATTCTCAGCATTTTACATAAGTTGTCTCACTTAATTCTCACAAATTCTATGAGATATGATAATGTTCTTTTTTCTCACATAGAAAGAGGCAAAGAAAATTAAGTAAATAGCTCAAGTTAATATTGCTAGTGTATTATAGTCACCAGGTTAGGAATCAGGGATGTTCAGGTCTATGCTAATGGAACTAAATACTTGATTTATGTGTTGGAGCTGCAGTCTAAATATATTCTTGACTTTTTTTTTAATTCTTTGAATGTCTTTGATAAAGAAGCAAATATTCATAAAAGACATTATTGATTTTCACTCAGCTTTAGCTGAAAAATGGAAAATACTTCTCTAATATATACCAGGAGCAATATGAATTTCTCCCAAATAAAAGGGATGTGTGCCAATGAAGGTTAGAGGTGGGCTCATTCTCTAGAAGATCAAGGAAAGTAGGGAAAATCAAAGTTGGTCATTGGCAAAGATGCCAATAAAGATTTCTCCATCGTAGAAACAAAAAAGTGAGTAATTTTATGTGGAGATATTTTTAGAATTAAAGAAAAGGTAATTCACATCCAAAAACATTTAAAATTTTTCTAAAACATTAATTGACACAGCCTCTTTTTATAAAACATGCATGAATTACATAGCCAACAAAAGGCAAATTGAAGGTCAATCATGATCTAACTGCAAATAAAAATAGAACAGCATTTACCCTTTAATTAATTTAACTATGAGACATATGCTATAGTAACTTAAGTAGTGAGAGAATACAGGAAGAGTTGTATCTCTGTTTTCTAAGAAAGATAAAGTTTATAAGAGGATACGCATCTTTTCTAGTTTAGGTTTTGTGTTTTTTATATACTAATATGTTCTAAGCTATCATTCCATTCTAATAACTAAAGCACAAATATTTGTTTCTTTACACATAATTTGTATAACTGGAATTCTACACAAAAAGAATTATTATGGTTTTGAAGAATGGTAAGACAAACATTACTTTTTTCTTATCCATGCTTTGTCATATATAAATGTTCCATGGCCTCCATTTAAAAGTTCCTGGTCTTGAAACACTGAGGATTGCTATGGTAAATCTGTAAACAATGACTTCAATGGAATTTTAAACCTTGACATCTCAATCAAAGGATAGCTCACTTAATTTAAAAAAAAAAGTAATGAGGTTTTAGGATTGTGAACAAGACTGCTACAGTTATGGTTAGGTTTTTGTTTAAGTTTGATATTTTATACTTGTCAAGGGGAACTTTAGGTAAAAAGATAAATATACAAACAAATCCAAAAGCTAAGCAAAGAAAATAGAACTTTCAAAGGACTACTAGAAACGGTATTTTCTTGAGAACTTTCATGAGATTCTCATCTATAAATATTTGTTCACAATTTGTACTTGAGCTTAAATGTTTATATGTAACCAAAATATCTGTTTATGTAGCAAATTAATATCTGGTTAGGTATCTGATTAGATAGCAGAGCAGACAGTGCAATTGCTTTGCACATTTTTGGGGGAGCCACACCCGGTGTCGCTCAGGGATTACTCCTGGCTATGCTCCTAGAAATTGCTCCTGGCTGGGTCTTCAGGGCCACGGCTGGTTAATCGGGCCCTGGAGGGAGGGGGTGAGAAATTCCTCCTTATGCATCCAAAAACTACAGAGGCAGGGCTGTGCTCAGAACACTCCGCATGCCAGGATTTCTGGGTGTCTTTGACTGGTATGTTGGGGGCTCTGGGCAGGGCAGCTAGCCACAGGCCCCCTGGGCTGACCAGTTAGTCCAGGGGACCGAGATCCCCCCACACCAGGCGGGTCTTCAGGGCCATGCCTGGTTAATAGGGCCCTGGGTGGAGGGGTGAGAAATTCCTCCCTATGCATCCAAAAACTACAGAATCGCGCGGGGGCTTGTGCCCCCATGCGCACATTAAGCATTAAGTGTATTCCTTATCCTTATGTTATGTTTTGCATATCTAGAATGTACATTTTGTATTCTGCCCTATCCCACAACCCTACAAAGCTCTTTTTTACTCCTTAACTCTCTAACCCCCCCCAAACGTTACTATCCTACATTACTCTTTTTAACTTCAGTACTGTACAATCCTAATCACAGACCAAAGCCATGCATTGTGTGCAACAACCCCAACTGTTTCAAGATACATAAAGTGGACATGTATTTCTTTAGAATATTTTGTGTTTTTTCTCTGACAACTATAATTCTTACTAAATGTTCTCTTATACAGTGACAATTCTAACCACTTTTTGTCTTCTCTTTATGAGCTTTTTAACAAGGAATTTTGGTGAAAATGTCCCCCAGTTTAATGCTTATGATTGAACCATATCATTGGAATCAGTTGGACTTGTTCTTATGCCCCCATATGCACCAATAACACCACGTGACATTGCTCCTTTTTTGCATAGGCACATTAAAATGGGAAAATACTATACATACAAAAAAGATCCTATCTAATAGAGATTGGAACATACAAATCTTGTAATGCAAAGGGACCTTACACCCTGAACATTGACATATCGACCTGGCACAGACCTCAGAAGAAAGGGCATTTTCCATTCACCCCTGAGCCAGGGAAGCCATCCACAAAACATCCAGGCTTGTCTATAACATCACCTGGAAGTAATCCTCTACCATGGAAGACCCTAAACTGCTCAGACATCAACCTGCTCAAAAGAGAATTCCCTTAACAACTGAGAAGAAGCAACAACAACAACGACCTGCATACAGGACAGGGCTCCCTGCATTGCCCTTTTGATTGTGAGGTGAACGGAGAGGACGCTCCACATCCTGACTTCAATATAGGATATGCAGATTCCAGGATCTTTAATACAAAAACATGATACCAACAACAGAGACTGTGTGAAAAATAAAAGTGTGTTGGCACTACAGACAATGTCTTGGATTGGATGATCTTGCTTGCCTGGAGCCTAGAGTTGGTCTTGTGCCAGGAAACTTCAGGGGTCGGGTCTCTTTGTATTTAGGCCAAAGTTATTCCTTCCATGTCCCTTATATTTTGGTGGGCCTATGCAAACAACAATTGCCACTCTAACACCATTTTTACTGTGCTACTTTGACCGTAATCGTTAAAAAGCACCCACTTAAAATTTGGGGTTAACTTAAGCAAATATGCATGTACATGGAAATGTAAAAAAATACTATGCCTGTAATGTTTAAAGAGTTACATAAGTTTTATGGCTTTAGATTGCCTTGTGTGCTGTTAAGAAATATTATAATGTGTTACAATCTGGGGACTTGAGGGACAAAGTAATTGTACATGGATTCTGTCTTATTTATCTTAATGTTCTTTGGCTGAAATTTCAAAGTTAAGATAAAAGCAAGGGGATTTCTGAGAATTATGTTATGGGTGATTGTCTTTCCACTGTAATTTTACCTTGTCCTCTTTCTTTGCATTTTTGTTTTCATAATTAAAAATAAAAAATTTAAAAAAAATCGCTCCTGGCAAGTGAAGAGAGTCCCTAATAAAATAGACCCTAATAAACCAACAACAAGGCATATAGTAATCCAAATGGCAAAAAAAAAAAAAAAAGCAAAGAGAAAGAGGAACTCCTTAAAGCAATAGGGGAGAAAAAATCCTCAAGTACAAAGGAAGGGACATAAGTATCAAACCAGATCTCCCATTTGAAATAATTCAAGCAAGAAGATAGTGGAATGACATATTTAAACGACTGAATGAAAGAATTTTCCAACCCAGGGTCCAATACCCAGCAAAACGATCATTCATATGGGACAGCAGACTAAAAACATTCTCAAACATGAACAAACTTGAATTATTCATGCAAAAGAAGCCGATTCTAAACTACCTACTCAGAGACGAATTACACAATCCAAACCCCCAATTCTAACAACAACCACTCCACACAACAAAACTGCACAACAGTCCTCTCTCTCAATAATCTCCCTAAATGTTACTGGACTAAACTCTCCAATTAAAAGACACATAGTAGAGAACTGGATTAGGAAAAATAAACTGGACTTCTGCTGTCTGCAAGAAACACACCTACAATACAGGATAAGCACCAGCTTAGAATAAAAGAATGGAAAGTAATTATACGCGCCAATGGAAAACAAAAAAGAGCAGGGAAATCCATTCTTATATCAGACCAAATTGTATTCAATCTCAAGGAAGTGATCAGAGACAAAGAGGGTCACTACCTCCTGATCAGGGGAACATTAGATCAAGAAGTACTAACCCTGGTCAATATCAATGTACCTAATGTAGAACCAGCAAAACATGTGAGGCAACTGCTCATAAACCTGGAGAAACACATGAAGGGAAATGTGATAATAGTAGGGGACCTCAATACTCCACTATCACCACTGGACAGATATGCCAAACATAAAAATAGCAAAGAAATAAGAGCCCTAAATAAAAAATTAGAAGATCTAAGGCTAATAGACTTATATACAGCACTCCATCCCCAGAAAGCAGAAAACACATTCTTCTCAAGCCCGCATGGAACCTTCTCCAGAACAGACCATGTCTTAGGATACAAAGCCAACCTATATAAGACCACAAATGTAAGGATCATTAGAAATACCCTATCAGATCACTATGCAATAGAGGTCAAAATTGACTTAAGGAAGAAACAATGAAGAAAAACTAATACCTGGAGATTAAACAACATGCTGCTCAACAACAGCTGGATCAAAGAACAACTCAAGGAAGAAATAATAAGATTCCTAGAGACAAATGATAATGAATAGACAACTTGTCAAAATTTGTAGGACACAGTAAAGCAGTAATTAGGGGGGAACTCATAGCGATACAGGCCTATGTCAAGAAACAGGAAAATAACAAAATCAACAGTTTAAACGATCACCTCAAGGAATTAGAACAACAGCAGCAGAGAAATCCAACCACAACCAGAAGGCAAGAAATAATAAAAACCAGAGCAGAAATAAACAACATAGAAACTAAGAAAACAATACAAAAAAATCAATGAGACCAGGAGTTGATTTTTCGAAAAAATAAACAAGATAGAAAAACCACTGGCAAAACTCACCAAAAAAAGAGAAAACACCCAAATCAGTAGGATCACAAATGAAAGGGGAGAGATTACGGCAGAACCCCAAGAAATACAACATATCATGAGATCATATTATGAACAACTATACTCAGGCTAGAGAACCCAGTAGAAATAGACAGATTCCTACAAAAATACCATCTTCCGAGACTGGAAAAGGAAGAACTAAAGAGAACCCAGTAGAAATAGACAGATTCCTACAAAAATACCATCTTCCGAGACTGGAAAAGGAAGAACTAAAAAGCCTAAATAGACCATTGACCTCAGAGAAAATTGAAGATGTAATTAAGAAACTCCCTAAGAACAAAAGTCCAAGCCCAGATAGATTTACAGATGAATTCTAACAAACATTTTGAGAAGACCTACTACCACTTTTCCATAGGCTCTTCCAAACCATCGAAAAAAACAGGAACCCTCCCCAATTCCTTTTATGAAGCTAATATCACAATCATTCCCAAAGATGGCAAAGACACCACCAAGAAAGAAAACTACAGACCAATCTCACTAATGGACATAGATGCAAAGATACTCAACAAAATCTTAGCAAACCGAATCCAGCACTTCATCAAAAAGATCATACATCATGACCAAGTGGGTTTTATCCCAGGAATGCAAGGTTGGTTCATCATATGCAAATCAATCAACATTATACATCACAACAACAACAAGAAAGACAAAAACCACATGATCATATCAATCGATGCAGAGAAGGCGTTTGACAAAATCCAATAACCTTTCATGTTAAAGACACTCAGCAAAATAGGGTTAGAATGAACCTTCCTCAATATAGTTACAGCTAATTATGAAAAGCCTACAGCCAACAATGTACTTAATGGCGAGAAACTAGAAGCATTCCCACTAAGTTAAGAAACTAGGCAAGGCTGTCCACTCTCTCCACTCTTATTCAATATAACCTTAGAAGTCCTAGCAATAGCAATCCGACAAGAGAAGGGAATCAAAGGAATCCAAATGGGAAAGAGGAACACAAACTATCTCTATTTGCAGATGATATGAAGATATACATCGAAAACCCTAAAGAGTCCACAGTAAAACTCCTAGAAACAATTAACCAATACAGGAAAGTGGCTGGATATAAAGTCAATACACAAAAGACAGTAGTGTTTCTATATACAAACAACAAAGTTGAGGAGAGAGAGATTAAAAATACAATTCCATTTAAAATAGTGTCAAAAATATCAGGTACCTAGGAATCAACCTTACAAGGGAAGTGAAAGACCTATACCAGGGAAACTTCAAAACACTTCAGAAAGAAATTGAAGATGATGATCTAAAGAAATGGAAGAACATCCCATGCTCATGGATAGTTAGAATTAACCTAGTCAAAATGACTATCCTACCCAAACTCCTATATAGATTTAATGCAATCCCTATCCAAATTCAGACACCATTCTTTAAAGAAATAGATCAATCACAAAATTCATCTGGAACCACAAAAGACCCAGGATAGCCATACACATACTGAAAAACAAGAAACTGGGTGGCATCTCCTTACCTAACTTGAAACTATAATATAAAGCCATAGTAATCAAAACAGCATGGTACTGGAACAGAAACAGGACCTCAGACTAGTGGGTCAGAACAGAATTTCCAGACATAAACCCCCAGATATACAGTCAACTAATATTTGATAAAAGAGGCAAGAACTTAAAATGGAACAAAGAAAGCCTATTCAACAAATGGTGTTGGTACAACTGGAAAACCACATGCACAAAAGTGAAAATTAACCCATACCTCACTCCTTATACAAAAGTCAACTCAAAATGGATCAAAGACCTTGAAATCAGACCCGAATCTATAAAGTTTATTGAGAATAAAATAGGCAGAACACTTGAAGACCTATATATCAAAAAGGTCTTTGAGAATGAAGCACCAATGGCAAGAACTTTAGCATCAAACATAAACAAATGTGAATACATCAACCTACAAAGCCTCTGCATGGCTAAAGAAACCTTATTTAACACAAGAGGACAGTTAACAGAATGGGAAAAAAATCTTTTCATTTGACATATTAGATAAAGGGCTGATATCTAGAACATACAAAGCATTCATAAAGCTGAGCCCCTCAAAACCAAACAAAGCCATAAAAAATGGGAGATGAAATGAATAGACACTTCTCTGAGGAAGACTGAATGATGGCCAACAAGCACAAGAAAACATGCTCACCTTCACTCATCATCAGAGAAATCCAAATCAAAACAACAATGAGTTTACACCAGTGAGAATGGGTCACATCAAAAATAATGGGAACAATCTCTGTTGGCGGGGATGTGGTATGAAAGGAACTCTCATCCACTGCTGGTGGGAATGCCCCCTAGTCCAACACCTATGGAGAACAGTCCAGAGAGTGCTCAAAGAACTCAGAATTGAGCTGCCATTTGACCCAGCAATTGCTCTCCTAGGTATATACCCCCAAGTTGGAAGGACATTCATTCCAAAATACGTGTGCACCCCACTATTTATCACAGCACTCAGTATAATAGCTAAGTCTTGGAACCAACCTCGATGTCCAACAACAGATGAATGGATCATTAAGATGTGGTATTTATACACAATGGAATATTACATGGCAGTCAGAAACGATACAATCACAGACTTTGCAGCAACATGGATGGACCTAGAACATGTTATGTTAAACGAAGTAAGTCAGAAGACAAAAGATAAACACAGAATGGTGGCACTATTCTGAAACACCTAGAACATACATCTTATTCACAACTAATACTCAACAATCTAATAACAGAATTTAACAGGGTAGAAACTCTAAACACTGCAATAGTCAACATATATGCGGGAGCAGTGGCCAAAATATATGAAAAAGTAACAACACAAACTCTTAACTACATTATACGACAAAGAAAACAGCAACACAAGAAACAATAGCATAGAGAGAACAGGTAAGTAATCAGCCTTCTACAACAAAGGCCCACAATAATCCCTTAGAGATCGTATACAGGATCACAGGTAAAGAATATCACAGGAAATCACCGACTCCAATGGAAACATCCCATAACACTATGTTTTAATGCCTTTATCTTACTATATTTAAAATAACCTCTCAGCTTCTCTGTCCACAGGCGTTCTTGGATACAAAGGGTGGACAAACTAAGATGGCAGCTCGGGATACCACACGAGATAACATACCAAGCTGGCACTATGAGATGGTCCTGAGAAAACTCTTTAACATACACTTTATTTCAAGGTTACACCTTCTTTTAGGAATTGAAGCACGTGACCAGTCAGACCACCAAAACAGTAAGTGCCATGTACAGACTTAAACTACAGGCTCTACTCATCGAACACATTCAAGCAAACTAGCATTCCCTTGCTATTTTCTCCTCTCTTCTCACTACTTTCTTTTTTATTTTTTTCTATTCTTCTCTTTACTTTTTTCCTTTTCTCCTCTCCCTTTCTTTCTAATGTATTTTCTCTTTTCTCCCTTCCTATCCCTATCATATACCTTCTCCTTTACCCCTTTTGGAATTCCATCTATCTCTTCACCCTTCAATCCCATCCAGACCTCCCACAATATTAAAACTCTTCACCCTCAGTCCTTAATCTATTAGGAATCAAGATTGACCTTCTACCCCAATGAACCAGTACCCACCACCCAAGCGAAGGAACACCCAGTCAAACCCACACCTGGTCTCCTGCAAGAAAAGGCTGCCAACTCCACTGTGGACTCCTGCTGCACGGCCCTCCCTAACAACTCCCCCTAATGTTGACTGTTACTTGGAACCGGACTTAGTTCCAAAAGTATCCCCAATGCAAGAACTCTTCCAAGTCCTCCCTGCCGCACATCTTTTGCCAATCTAAGGAAGGTCAGGGGGTGTGATGGAAAGGTGCTTGGGAACCCACACACCATAAGAAAAACCCAAAAGACAATGGGAAAACCTGTACTTCCAACATAAGCATAAGACATATATTACACCTCCCCTTTACCTGCTTCTCCCCAAATGTAAGGTAGTCTTTTCCATCACTTTGGTCCTTTAAATACTTCTTTAAATACTTTAGAAAAAATGAACAAAAACAGTAAAGAAAGTGCTGGATTTCCAAGCACACATCAGGAAGAAAGAAGGAGCTTACCTGAGTTGCTTAATGACACAGCTAATAGAACTAGAAAGTGCTCAACAAAAGGACCCAAAAATAGGAAGACAGAAGGAAATAACAAAACTGAGAGCAGAAATCAACGAAGTGGAAACCCCCCAAAATATGAAAGATCAACAAAAGCAAAAGTTGATTCTTTAAAAAAATAACCAAGATTGATAGACCACTGGCAAAACTAACAAACAAAGAGAGAGAAAAACTTGATAACTCGTATTAGGAATGAAAAAGGAGAGATCACTACTGATATGACAGAGAATCAAAGGGTGATCAGAAACTACTTTGAGAGACTCTACACTACTAAAAATGTTAACCGGGAAAAATGGATAAATTCTTGGACTCTTATAATCTTCCACAGTTGAAGGAAGAGGATGTAGCATATCTAAACACCCCCATCACTATTGATAAAATTAAAATGGTAATCAAATATCTGCCCAAAATTTTCCATTCACCCCTGAACCAGGGAAGCCATCCACGAAATGTCCAGGTTTGTCTATAATATCACCTGGAAGCAATCCTCTACCACGGAAGACCCTACACTGCTCAGACATCGACCTGCTCAAAAGAGACTTCCCTTAACACTGAGAAGACTTAACAAAAACAACGACCTGCTTACAGGACAGGGCTCCATGCATTGCCCTTTTGATTGTGAGGTGAAAGGAGAGGACGCTTCACATCCTCAATTCAATGTAGGATATGCAGATTCCAGGATCTTTAATACAAAAACATGATACCAACAACAGAGACTATGTGAAAAATAGACGTGTGTTGGCACTACAGACAATGTCTTGGAATGGACGATCTAGCTTGCCTGGAGCCTAGAGTTGGTATTGTGCCAGGAAACTTCAGGGGTCGAGTCTCTTTGTATTTAGGCCAAGGTTATTCTTTTCCATGTCCCTCATATTTTGGTGGGCCTATGCAAACAACAATTGCCACTCTAACACCATTTTTACTGTGCTACTTTGACTCTAATACTTAAAAAGAACCCACTTAAAATTTGAGGTTAACTTAAACTAATATGCATGTACATGGAAATGTAAAAAAATACTATGCCTGTAATGTTTAAAGAGTTACGTAAGTTTTATGGCTTTAGATTGCCTTGTGTGCTGTTAAGAAATATAATAATGTGTTACAATCTGAGGACTTGAGGGACAAAGTAATTGTACATGGATTCTGTTTTATTTATCTTTATGTTCTTTGGCTAAAATTTCAAAGTTAAGATATCAGCAAGGGGACTTCTGAGAATTATGTTATGGGTGATTGTACTTCCACTGTAATATTACCTTATCCTCTTTCTTTGCATCTTTGTTCTCATGATTAAAAATAAAAAAATTAAAAAAAATCTGCCCAAAAACAAAAGCCGAGGACCAGATGGATTCAGTAATGAATTCTGTCAAACTTTCCAAGAGGAACTACTACCAATCCTGGCAAGAATCTTTCATGAAATTGAACAAATGGAAACACTTCCAAATAGCTTTTATGAAGCCAACATCACCTTGATACCTAAACCAGACAGAGATGCTATGACAAAAAAAATTACAGACCAATATTGCTGATGAATACAGATGCAAAGATCCTCAACAAAATCCTGCCAAATAGGATTTAATGCCTCATTAAGAAGATCATCCATTACAATCAAGTAGGTTTCATCCCAGGAATGCAAGGATGGTTTAACATCCATAAATCTATCAACATAATACATAACATCAACAACAAGAAAAATAAAAACCACATGATCATATCAATAGATGAAGAGTGAGCATTTGATTAGGTCCAACACCCATTCTTGATCAAAACTCTCAGCAAAATGGGAATGGAAGGAACCTTTCTCAGTATAGTTAAGGCCATCTACCACAAGCCAGTGGCAAATATTATCCTCAATGGAGAAAAAATAAAAGCCTTCCCTCTATATTCTGGCACAAGACAAGGCTGTCCTCTCTCACCTTCCTATTCAATATAGCACTGGAAGTACTCGCTATAGTGGTTAGGCAAGAAAAAGATATCAAGGGAATACAGATAGGAAAGGAAGAAGTCAAGCTCTCACTGCTGCAGATGACATGATACTCTACTTAGAAAACCCTAAAGACTCTACCGAAAAGCTTCTAGAAACAATAGACTCATATAGCAAAGTGGCAGGCTACAAAATTAACACACAAAAATCAATGGCCTTTCTATACACCAATAGTAATAACGAAGAAATGGACATTTAGAAAACAACCCCATTCACAATAGTGCCACACAAACTCAAATATCTTTGAATCAACTTGACTAAAAATGTAAGGGACCTATACAGAGAAAACTATAACACTCTGCTCCAAGAAATAAGAGAGGACACGCAGAAATGGAAACACATACCCTGCTCATGGATCGGCAGGATTAAGATCATCAAAATGGCAATACTCCCCAAGGCATTATACAGATTTAATGCTATCCCTCTAAAGATACCCATGACATTCTTCAAAGAAGTGGATCAGACACTTTTGAAATACGTTTGGAACAATAAACTCCCTAGAATAGCAAAAGCAATCATTGGGGAAAAGAATACGGGAGGAATTACTTTCCCCAACTTTAAACTTTACTACAAAGCAATAGTTATCAAAACAGCATGGTATTGGAATAAGGACAGGCCCTCAGATCAGTGGAATAGGCTTGAATACTCAGAAAATGTTCCCCAGACATACAATCCTAAATGGAGAAAAAAAAAGCCTCTTCAACAAGTGGTATTGACACAACTGGCTAGCCACTTGCAAAAAATTGAACTTAGACCCCAAGCTAACATCCTGCATGAAGGTAAAATCCAAAAAAATTAAAGGCCTCGATATCAGACCCAAAACCATAAGATATATAGAACAACACATAGGCAAAACACTCCAGGATATTGAGACTTCTGGCATCTTCAAGGAGGAAACTGCACTCTCCAAGCAAGTGAAAGCAGAGATTAACAGATGGGAATATATTAAGCTGAAAAGCTTCTGCACCTCAAAGGAAATACTGCCCAGGATACAAGAGCCACCCACTGAGTGGGAGAAAATATTCACCCAATACCCATAAGATAAGGGGCTAATCTTCAAAATACACAAGGCACTGACAGAACTTTACAAGAAAAAAAATCTAATCCCAGCAAAAAATGGGGAGAAGAAATGAACAGACACTTTGACAAAGAAGAAATACAAATGGCCAAAAGACACATGAAAAAATGCTCCACATCACTAATCATCAGGGAGAGGCAAATCAAAACAACAATGAGATACCACCTCACACCACAGAGAATGGCACACATCACAAAGAATGAGAATAAACAGTGTTGGTGGGGATGTGGAGAGAAAGGAACTCTTATCCACTGCTGGTGGGAATGCCATCTAGTTCAACCTTTATAGAAAGCGATATGGAGATTCCTCCAAAAACTGGAAATCGAGCTCCCATACGACCCAGCTATACCACTCCTAGGAATATATCCTAGGAACACAAAAATACAATACAAAAACCCCTTCCTTGCACCTATATTCATTGCCGCACTATTTATCATAGTAAGTTTCTGGAAAAAACCAAGATGCCCTTCAAAAGACGAATGGCTAAAGAAACTGTGGTACATATACACAATGGAATATTATGCAGCTGTCAGGAGAGATGAAGTCATGAAATTTTCCTATACATGGATGTACACGGAATCTATTAATGTGAGTGAAATAAGTCAGAGAGAGAGAGAGAAAAATGCAGAATGGTCTCACTCATCTATGGGTTTTAAGAAAAATGAAAGATATTCTTGCAATAATAATTTTCAGACAAAAAAGAAAAAAGAGGTGGAACTTACAGCTCACCTCAGGAAGCTCACCACAAAGAGTGATGAGTTTAGTTAGAGAAATAACTACATTTTGAACTGTCCTAATAATGAGAATGTATGAGGGAAATGGAAAGCCTGTTTAGAGTACAGGCGGGTGTCGGGAGGCGAGGAGGGAGATTTGGGACTTTGGTGATTGGAATGCACTGGTGATTGGTGGTGTTCTTTACATGACTAAAACCCAAACACAATCATGCATGTAATCAAGGTGTTTAAATAAAATATAAAATAAACAAAAACAAAAAATACAAAAATTGACTCTAGGAAAAAAAATTAAGTGCTGGAGAGATAGTAGAATGAATATCAATTCCCAGAACCTCACGTGGTCCCTTGAGCACACTAAAATTTATTTCTTAACACCAAGCTTGGAGTAAACCATGCGTACTGCTGGATGTGATCCAAACATCTTCATTCCAAAAAAGAAAGAAAAGGGCAATAAATTGCTATGTGTGGAGGTTAATAACATAATATAGAAAGGTCATGTCTTGCTTTTATAACTTGGAGTGCTTATTCTTAATATATTGGAAATTAGTTTTGAAAATTAAATGTAAGAAATTACACTGAGATCTAGGAATTCTTATAGCAACAAAAAAGTATATTTGGGGTTAAATTCTGTGCTGTCATGTTTATTAAAGTTAGATATCAAAAAAAGGAGAAAGAGTAGCTCTTTTTATGAAATTTCCTGTAGCGGATGGACATGGAAATTATTATGCTGAGTAAAATAAGTCAGAGGGAGAGAGACACACACAGAATAGTCTCATTTATCTATGTGTTTTAAGAAAAGTAAAGAATATTATTGTAATAATGCCCAGAGATGAGGGCCTGAAGGACCTCATATGATATGAAGCTCTCCACAAAGATTAGTGTTTACAGTTAGAGAAATAACTACTCTAACAACTACCATGATAATTTTAATGAGTGAAAGAAGTAGAATGCATGCCCCTAAGATAGGCAAGAGAGGTTGGGGGACGATGGGGTAGGGGACATTGTTGGTAAGAAGGTTGCACAGGTGAAGGGGAGTGTTCTTTTTTATAACTGAAATCCAACTAAAAACATGTTTTTAATCATAGTACTTAAATAAAAAAAATAAAACCCAACTAACAAAAAAAATTTAGGAGCTTAGCATTTAAAAAAAAGAAAAACTTTTGTGGCAAGTTTAATGTCACCATATCTAATATGGATTTCAGAAGTAAAAAAGCCTTCATGCTGTTTATATACATGTAAATGTGGGCCGAGAGATAGCACAGCAGTCGGGAGTTTGTCTTGTACATAGATGATCCAGATATGACAGTGGTTGGAATCCCAGCATCCCATATTGTCCCCAGAGTGATTTCTGTGCAGAGCCAGGAGCACAGCCATTGTCTCCCCAAAACCAAAAACAAACAAACAAAAAAAAAAGTGTAAAATGTCAGTACAAAACAATGACAAGAGTTGATTCTGACTGTTTTCCTTAGAACGGATGCTATGGAGGAATGAGGGGTATATAGCTATGTTAAATTCAAAACAATTAAAAGCTCCCCTTGACAATATAATGATAAGATTTATTTTCCCCTCTCAAGCAACACATTGTTTGGATGATGGACAGTTCTGATAAGTTGGGAATTTAATTTTGTTCATCTGAATTTTCAACTGTCTCCACAAATTTAAGAAATCACTTAAAACACCGACCACTTATTTTTGATAAAGGGACTACACCCCAACATTGCATCTCTTTTTTTATAATTAAAATCTTTTTAATGCTCCCAAATGATAGATATTTTGTTTATATTCCAGTACATCAGACTTCACTGAATGAATTTTATAGCTTAAAAATGTTTTATTAGGGGTCAGGAGAGATGGCACGGAGGTAAGGCATTTGCCTTGTATGCAGAAGGTCAGTGGTTTGAATCCCATCATCCCATATGGTCCCCTGATCCTGCCAGAAGTGATTTCTGAACGTAGAGCCAGGAGAAACCTCTGAGCACTGCCGGGTGTAACCCAAAAACCAAAAATAAAGTTTTATCAAGGATCAGAGCGGTGGTGCAAGTGCTAGCCTAGGGCAGATCACGGTTCAATTCCCAGCATCCCATATGGTCCCCCAAGCCAGGAGCCATTTCTGAGTGCAAGGCCAGTAGTAACCCCTGAGCATCACTGGGTGTGGGCCCCCAAAGACAAACAACAAAACAAGCAAAAATGCTTTATTAGTCAACTAATATTGTTAAAAGTACACTTAAATTAATTAAATGTAAATAAAAACAGCCCCAATTTGATTGTTGAATATTTTTCTTCTCTATCCACAACTTTTTTTGTTTGTTTGTTTGGGTTTTTTTTGGGGGGTCACACCCATTTGATGCTAAGGGGTTACTCCTGGCTAAGCGCTCAGAAATTGCCCCTGGCTTAGGGGGACCATATGGGACGCCTGGGGATCGAACCGCTGTCCTTCCTTGGCTAATACTTGCAAGGCAGACACCTTACCTCTAGCACCACCACTTTGGCCCCTATCCACAACTTTATTCACACTTCTTTAATTGAATTATTTCATGATGTAAAAATAAAACCTGTTTAGCAGTTAAAGAGGTAAGTTTCAAATTTAGGAGAAAATTTGTTTCCTCTTTTCTCTTATTACTTTCTTATATACTGGAAATAATTGAGTTCATTTACTTTTGCAATAAATTAGTATGTTTTTTCAAAGTAAAGGAATAAAATTGAGTTCTTTGTAAAGAGGAAAATCTTTTGTGGTTTTTATTTCACAGCAATAGAATAAGTCCTGACATTTGAAAATATTTCAATGTTTATTTGCTGTCACTTAGGCATAGAATGAAGGTATACATTTGTTTTCAAGAACAGCACTCCAGGGGCCAGAGAGATAGCATGGAGATAGGGCGTTTGCCTTTCATGCAAAAGAATGGTGGTTTGAATCCCGGCATCCCATATATTCCCCCGAGCCTGCCAGGAGCAATTTCTGAGTGTAGAGCCAGAAGTAACCCCTGAGCACAGCTGTGTGTGACCCCCTCAAAAAAAGAAAAAAATAAAATAAAAATTTGTATTTGGCTACATAAATTGGAAAACTGTATCATTCAATATAGTAACATTTAATATTTTTACATTGCTTTATTTAAGCACTGTGGTTACAAAATTGTTTATTGTTGTATTTCAGTCATAAAATGAACACTATCTTTCAATAGTGCCTCTTTTCTCCACTGAAGCCTCCCTTTCTTTTTATAAACACAAACTTTTGAGTGTGGGAAATAGTTTTATTATAACGTCCAAATCTCATTTTATGAAAGAAAGGGACCTAATTTCACTGGAATAATGAATGTAATGAACAAATACCTACATAAATACAAATTAATTAGATTCAGCTATCACCTTTTTTAATAATATTTTTTATTTAAACACATTGGTTACAAATATGATTGTGGTTGGGTTTCAGTCATATAAGAGGACACCCCCCATCACCAGTGCAGCATTCCCATCACCAATGTCCCAAATATCTCTCCTCCCCACCCCGCCCCCACCTGTACTCTAGACAGGCTTTCTATTTCCCTCATACTTTCTCATCCTTGCTCTAGGGCAGGCAAATTGCTTCTCTCCCTCCATATCTCTTTCCTTTTTGACATGTTTTGCAGTATTGTTAATGTCACTCTCTCCTTTCAGCACTGAGTACTAGTACAGAGAGATCAGTTCCAATTAGTATTGTCCTAGTATACCCTTCTCTACTTTAACTATACTCACCATTCTTTGTGGCCAGCTTTCTACACTGGGATGAATCTCTTGACTCTTATCTACATTGTCTTTGGATATAATTACCATACTCTTTCTTGTTTTCCTTATATACCACTAAAGAGTTAGGTTATATGTCTATCCCTTCCCTTCTGGCTCATTTCACTCAGATAATCTCCATGTTAGTCCATGTATAAGAAAATTTCATGACTTTATTTATTCCTAATAGCTGCAAAGTATTCCATTGTGTAGATGTACCACAGTTTCTTTAGCCACCCATCTGTTGTTGGACACCTGGTTTGTTTCTAATTCTGACTATTATAAATAGTACTGTGCTAAACATAAGAGTGCAGAGGGCATTTTAGTCTGTTTTTGTGTTATGTATTGTGATTTGTGTTATGTGAATTACTTTCCAGCATGGTTTTTATTTGGACAAGTCTTTTAAATAATTTATCAGTTCAATTACATTTTTTTCTGGAGTTATCTTTCTAGAAACTTTGATTTCTGCTTAATTCTAAAGGAATTCATCACTTGTGGCTGTTGTAAACTATTAGTATTGGCAAATTCTGCTTTTCCGATCTGTGTTAGTCAATCTACTACTTTGATAACTCTTTTCATTGTTGTGTATATTTTTTCTGAGAAAAGAATATGCATATTAAAATTTTGTTTATTCTTTCTTTATAATTAATTTATTTAATAATTATGGTTATAAAATTGTTTATTATTGAATTTCTGTTATAAAAAGTACACCACCCTTCACCAATGCACTTTTCCCACCTCCAAATATATTCATTTTCCCTCCACATCCAACCTCCATCTGCTTCTTGGATAGGCATTTTATTTCTCTCTCTTTTTCATTGTTGGCACTGTTAACTAAGGGGGTAAACCACACATATAATTTTATCCTCTTTGTCCAATTTTATCCACTTTGTCCAAAGTGATTGGTTCCAATTAGCATTGTCATAGTGGACCCTTCTCTATCTTAACTGTACTCTCTCCTTTTTGTGGCAATCTTCTTATCATGGACTGTTCCTCCTGACCTCATCTCTGTTTTCTCTGGGTATTATTAATATGCTATATTTTTCTTATATTCTACAAATGATTGAGATTCCTCTCCCTCTAAGTAAAATATAACTGATCTCAATCAGCAAAATAATCTCCATGTATACCTATATATGAACAAATTTTATGACTATTTTACATAACATCTGCATCTTATTCCATAGTGTGGATTTACCATAATTTCTTTAGCCATTCCTCAGTTCTGAGACACTTGTTTTTCTTTCCAAGATTTTGGTTAATGTAATAGTGCTTCAATGAAATTAGGAATGTAGAGAGATTTTCATCATGGTGTTAAGGGGTTCTAAGAGCATATCCCTAAGAGTGGCATTGATGGATCATATGGAAGCTCAATTCTTAGTTTTTTAGGAATATCCATGTTGATTTCCAAAAGTTTAGACCAATCTATATTCACACCAGTAATGAATGAGAGTACCCTTTTCCCTACATATGTGCCAGAACTAGTTGTTCCTGTTATTTTTTATGTGTGCCGGTCTCTGTGGTGTGAGATGATAACTCATTGTTTTGATTTGCATTTTCCTGATGATCATTGATATGCAGCATTTGCCTGTTTTTTTGGCCATCATATTTCTTCTTTATAAAATGTCTGTTTATTTCCTCTTCACAATATTGAATGCACTTAGATGTTTTATCCTTGCAAAATTTATAATTATCTTGCATATCTGAGATATTAAAACCTTATATGATGGGTGTTGGGTGAATAATTCTCCTGTTCCTTGATTTGTCTTTTTCTTTAGTTAATTTTTCTTTTGAGGTAGAGGACCTTCTCAATTTAATATAGTCCTATATGGCTTATCTTTGTTTAACTTTCATCATTGACAATGTCTTTAGCTTCAATGCCAAAAAGTGCTCTGCCTATTTTTTCCTCTATGTAACTTACAGTATCACATCTGATATCCAGATGTTTAAATTTTTTTAATTTTTTATGAATGCCATTAAAATATGTCTGAATTAAATTGTTTTAATAAGATGGTCAGTTTCCCAACACAACCAGTAAAAGAGTCTTCTCTTGCTCTGCTTTGTATTTATTTAACCTTTATCAAAAATGAACTGATCATATAAATTAGGCTTGGTTTCAGGTACTCAAGTTTATTCCATTGGTCTGAGGGTTTGTATCCATTCCTGTATTATGCTGCTTTAATAATTACTTCTTTACAGTACAGTTTGAAGTCAGGGAAAGTTGAAGTCTCCCACTACTGTTTTACTGCTATTAATGTCTTTCTTCAAGTCTAATAGCAATTGTTTTAAGTATTTTTAGGCCCCTATTGGGTGTACATATGTTAATGAGTGTTATTTCTTCTTGATGTACATATCCCTTGATTATTAAGAAATGCCTATCTCTGTCTCCTAAACTTTTTAATCCTAGAATCTGTGTCATCTGATATTACTATCACTTCAACCTTTAAAGAGTTATTTTCTTGAAAGATATTCTTACAACCTTGACTTTGAATCTGTGTTTGCTATTGAGATGTCTTTCTTGTAGGCAGAAAAATGTTGGATTCTGTTGTCTGATACATTTTTCTCCTCTTTATCTCTTAATTGGAGCATTTAGTCTACTGACATTGAGAGAAATTATTGTCAAGGGATTTGAAATCATCAGTTTTTAGAAGTTTGTTGTTTTTGTTGTATCTGCCTAAGCTTAAAATAGATCCTTCAGTTCTTTTAAGGTTGGTTTTGAGTCTGTAAATTTTCTGAGCTGTTGCTTATCCATAAAGCTGTGTATTTGTCCTTCAAACCTGAGTGAAAAATCTTCCTGGGTAAAGTATTCTTGGTATTCATGACATTCATTTCATTGAATTTTTCACTGAGTCCACCCCTGTCATTGGGCTAGTAGGTTTGCTTATGATAAATCCGCTGTAATTCTTATGACTGTTTCTTTGTATATAATTTCTCTTTATGACCTTGCTCCTTTCAGTATATTTTTTTTAATCTGTGGTTTTCATTATTGTGACTAGGATTTACCTGGGGGTGCTTTTCTATGGTTCTCTTTTAGCTGATACTCTTGGTCATTCGGGATGTGGGTGTATGCATTCCTCAGCTCTTGGGAACTTCTTAGCAATGATATCCTTGTCCATAAATTCTTCATGTGGGTTTTCTTCATTGGTCTCTGGCATTCCAATTATTCTTATGTTGTTTCTATTGAACTTATCCCAGAGTTTTCTTCTTGTATGTCACTTATTTTTGAAGATCTTTTCCGTTTTCTGTTTAATGTTTTGAGGCTCTTTTGCAACCTCTTCTGTTGAACAGAGAAGTTCTGCAACTCATCTTCCAGCAAAATGATTCTGTTTTCTGTTAGTCAGGCATTTCAGTGACTTTTTCATTTTTCCTACCAAGTTTCATTCTTGTTATTTCTGCTTGAAGTTTTCTTTTTTAGTCTCATATGTTGCATCTCATTGATTGCTCATTCCATGTCTTTTTTGTTTTTATTTGAAGTTTTTTTTTTAAATCTTAACATTTCTTCTCTAATGTAATATCAAAGAGGCTATATAAATGGCTGACACTATTTAGGTCTTCAGAAATATTACCATTTCTAAGTAAATGTACCATTTCTAAGCATTTTGATTGGGGTTCTGTGTTTTCTCATTGTGACCTTTTCAGTGTTGTCAAGATTTTTATGCATTGTGCTGGGGCTTATTAGAAGAAATATGCTACATTTTTGTGGCTGTGCTCCTCACATTGCTCACTGGTAACTCTTCACTCACATTGTAAAAAGAGTTCTCAGCTTGAAAAATGCTTACTCGGGCCCGGAGAGATAGCACAGCAGAGTTTGCCTTGCAAGCAGCCAATCCAGACCAAAGGTGGTTGGTTCAAATCTCGGTGTCCCATATGGTCCCCCATGCCTGCCAGGAGCTATTTCTGAGCAGACAGCCAGGAGTAACCCCTGAGCATTGCCGGGTGTGGCCCAAAAACAAAAACAAACAAACAAAAAGCTTACTCTATCTATATTCTTTATTATCATTTAAGTGCAGAGATATACATAGAATTGGATATTTATTCATAATTTATATTGCATGGCATTGTCATATTTTGGGTTCTTGAATTACTTTTGAAAGTATCATGGGGCCCGGAGAGATAGCACAGCGGTGTTTGCCTTGCAAGCAGCCGATCCAGGACCAAAGGTGTTTGGTTCGAATCCCGGTGTCCCCCATATGGTCCCCCATGCCTGCCAGGAGCTATTTCTGAGCAGACAGCCAGGAGTAACCCCTGAGCACCGCCGGGTGTGACAAAAAAACAAAAAAACAAACAAACAAAACAAAAAAAACAAACAAACAAAAAAAGAAAGTATGAGGCTGGCACAGTTTATCTTTTCTACAGAGCCTTGCTTCTCTCTGAAAATTTTAGGGTTTTCTATATTTATTTTGGAAATTTATAATTTTTAGTACTTTTATTTTAATTTATTTTTTCAACTATATGAACTATTGGCCTGGTAATTTTTTAAAACTCAGGGTTCCTTCATAAAATATAAATTTTCTTTCAATTATTTATTTTATTTGCTTTTTTATGAAATTCCTATTAACTAAATGTCTTATAATCTATCAATGTTATTTTTTCTCTTATTTTATTTTATGTTTTGGTTTTTGGGCCACACCCAGTTGTATGCGCTCAGAAATCACGCCTGGCTTGGGAGACCATATGGGATGCTGGGGATCAAAACAAGGTCCATCCTGGATTAGCAGCATGCACGGCAAATGCCCTACCACTGCGCTTTTACTCCGGCCCTTCTCTTATTTTTTTTGTTTGTTTGTTTTGTTTTTGGGCCTCATCTGGCAGCGCTGAGGGGTTATTTCTGCTCTGTGCTCAGAAATCGCTCCTGGCAGGCACAGTGGATCATATGGGATGCCAGAATTTGAACCAACTTCGGTCCTGGGTACCTCTGTGCTATCTCTCCACCCCCCTTCTCATTTACTTAAAAAAAAAAATCACTGATTGTAGACAATTTCAAAAACGCTTTTTTTTTTTGGTTTTTCGGGCCACACCCATTTGATGCTCAGGGGTTACTCCTGGCTAAGCACTCAGAAATTGCCCCTGGCTTGGAGGAACCATATGGGATGCAGAGGGATCAAACCGCTGTCCTTCCTTAGCTAGCGCTTGCAAGGCAGACAACTTACCTCTAGAGCCACCTCACTTCTAAAGCCACCTCACCGTCCCCCAAAACCGCTTTTAATTTTATATTGTTTTTAGTTCTTATGATTTGAGGGTATTTTTATTGATAGAATAAAACACTGTACATCTTTGGGTTGCAATTTCTTTTTTCTCATTTTTCTTTTTCTTATTTATTACTTTTTCTCTTTTGTGATTTTTGTTTGTTTGAGGCCACACCCAGTGTTGCCCAACTTTACTCCTGGCTCTGCACTCAGAAATCCCCTGGATAGGGTCGGGAATCAAATGGGATACTAGTGATTGAAAGCATCCATCCAGGTTGGCAGCATGCAAAGAAAACGCCCTATCACTGTGCATCACTCTGGCCCCTACTTCTCCTCTTTTGGTCATCACATTTTCTCTCCTTTCTCCTATGCTTTTAAAACACTGGGAAAAACATATATATGGTACCCTCTGCGTGGACTATATATATTCACAATAAAAATGAGAGGATGGACTCTCAGGCTGGGAAGAGACCAGTACTCTTTTTCTACTTGTTTACTCTCAGCGGCCTCTTGGCCTCTTCCTTCCTTCATTGTGTAACTGTGGTTGCTGCCATACTATGTTTCTAATTAGTTCTAACTCAAATGCATTTCCCTATATAGAACTGTGGGGAGTCATTTTGCAGACTCCAAAAGGCTAAATCACAGACCAAAGTGGCGTCTAGAATTCAGCACCCTCCTCCTGACTATTTCTAATGACATAAAAGGGACATGCATATCTCCTTTGAATATTGTAGATATATTCCCTCAACCACTATAACTATTATTGAATATCCCCTTAAATGAAGACAATTGTATCCACTGTCTTGTTGGGAGCCAGATCCTTTGAAATATAGCTTAGCATAAGTACAGCCATTTTGCCTTGGACAGACATTTTGTCTCAGCATTGCCTTTAATCTGAACTCAAGATGTGTACCTGCCAAATGGGCAGGAGTTGATGCAGATTGCCCTCTAAGAATTTGACCACACAGAAAAGCTTGTTATATATTTAACTATGGTATGTGCTTGCAGGAGGTATGCTGGCAGAGCATTGTGATTTTTATGAATACATCTAGAGATTGCATTGTTCATGTAACCACCCATTATGAAATCTCCCACTATTGTTCACTTCCTATAAAAGCCTTGCTTGCTTGAAATAAAATTGAGATCTTGATCAGCATCCTTGTCTTGGTGTCCCTTTTCTCCCACCCTTCTTTATTTCAGGTAAGAATCCTTTCCATGTCCACAAATAACTGAGAGCCACGGGCTGGCTCACTATCTTAAGTTAGATTGTTTATTTTACCCACTTTTGATCTTTTTTTCTCTTTGTGAACTGTTCAATAAGGAATTTTGGTGAAAGAGTCCCTCAGTGTAATGCTTATGTTTGAACCAAGTCACGGGGATTGTTGGACTTGTTCTTGTGGCCCCCATACTTGCTGACACGCCATGTGGCATTATTCCTTATTTGCATAGGCACATTAAAACAGAAAATACTATACATACAGAAAAGTTCTTATCTAATAGAGATTGGAATACACAAGTCTTGTAGTGCAATGGGACCTTACACCCTGAATGTTGACATAATGACCTGGCATAGGTCTCAGAAGAATGGGCATTCTACAAAAATCCCTTCCTTGCTTCTATATTCATTGCAGCGCTATTTATAATAGCCAGACTCTGGAAACAAGCAAGATGCCCTTCAACAGATGAGTGGCTAAAGAAACTGTGGTACATATACACAATGGAATACTATGCAGCCATCAGGAGAGATGAAGTCATGAAATTTTGCTATACATGGATGTACATGGAATCTATTATGCTGAGTAAAGTAAGTCAGAGGGAGAGAGAAAGACGCAGAATGGTTTCACTCATCTATGGGCTTTAAGAAAAATGAAAGGGCCCGAAGAGATAGCACAGTGGCGTTTGCCTTGCAAGCAGCCGATACAGGACCAAAGGTGGTTGGTTCGAATCCCGGTGTCCCATATGGTCCCCTGTGCCTGCCAGGAGCTATTTCTGAGCAGACAGCCAGGAGTAACCCCTGAGCACTGCCGGGTGTGGCCCAAAAACCAAAAAAGAAAAAAAAAGAAAAAAAGAAAAATGAAAGACATTTTTAACAGTATCTCAGAGACAAGAGAGATGAGGGCTGGTAGGTGCAGCTCATGACATGAAGCTTATCACATAGAGTGATGAGTGCAGTTGGAGAGATGACTACACTGGAAACTATCATAACAATGTGAATGAATGAGGTAAGTAGAAAGCCTGTCTCGAGTACAGGTGTGGGGGGATGGGGAGGAAGGAGATCTGGGAAATTGGTGGTGAGAATGTTGCACTGGTGAAGGGGAGTGTTCTTTACATGACTGTAATCATATAACTATAATCATGTTTGTAATCACGGTGTTTAAATAAAGATAATTATAAAAAATAACAATAATAATAAATAAAAAAAAATGAATGGGCATTCTCCATTCACCCTAGAACCAGGAAAGCTATCTATGAAACATCCCAAGTTGTCTATAACATCACCTGGAAGCAATCCTCTACCAGGGAAGACCCTACTGCTGCTCTGACATCGACCTACTCAAAAGAGTCTTCCCTTAACACTGAGAAGACTTAAACAACAACAACAACAACAACGACCTCCTTAGTGGACAGGGTTTTCTGCATTGCCCTTTAATTGTGAGTTGAAATTAGAGAACGCTTTGCACCATCCTGACTTCAATGTAGGATATACATATTCCAGGCTCTTCAATACATAAACATGATATCAACAACAGAGATTGTATGAAAAAAATAACTGTATTGGCACTACAGACAATGACCTGAATTGGATAAACTATTTGCCTGGTGCCTAGAGTTTGTCTTATGTCAGGAAATTTCAGGGGTAGGGTCTCCTTGTATTTAGGCCAAGGCTTTTCCTTTCCATGTCCCCATACGTTGGTGGGCTTATGCAAACGATAATTGCCACTCTAACACCATTTCTACTGTGCTCCTTTGACTCTAAACCTTAAAAAAAAACCACTAAAATTTTGAGGTTAACTTACTAATACGCATGTGGATGGAAATGTAAAAAACTACTACACCTTCAAATTTAAGGAGTTACATAAATTTTATGACTTTAGATTGCTTTGTGTACTGCTAAGAAATGTTATAATGTTCTACAATCTGTGGTCTTGAGGGACAAAGTAATTGTACATGGGTTCTGTTTAATTTTTCTTAATGTTCTTTGACTGTAAGTTCAAAATTAAGGTGTTAGCAGGGGGATTTCTTCTGAGAAATCTGTTTTTTGATGATCGTTCTTCCACTGTAACTTTACCTTGTCCTCTTTCTTTGCATTTGGTCACATAATTAAAATTAAAAAAAAATTAAAAAAATTGGAGAAAACTGGTCTGTAGATATAGTACACTTTCCTAAACTGGCCTGACCTAGGTTATCCTGGCACCTCCAAGAGTAATCCTTTAGCTAAGAACAGGAGGATGACTTGAACATGAACAGGTGTGGCAAAAACCATTAACTCTAAACAGATACTCAGAGTTCCAGGGGCCCCTCCACATACTTTGACAACTGTGAAATATTAAAGTTACAGTATTACTTTTTTTTTCTTTTTTTATTTATTTATTTATTTTTGATCATAGTGGCTTACATATTGTTGACAATGATATTTTAGGTACATATTTACATAAAATCAGGGGGAATTCCCATCACCAAATTGTCCTCCCTACACCTCCGTTTTTGTACTACCACCCATATCCTCTTCCCTCACCCCCAGGGTAGCTAGGATATGTGGTCTCCTCTGTATCTAGCCTACTGCATAGTAGTCTTGCACCTCTTTGGTCCTGGTGTCTCCCTTGTTTCCCCCTCTAATTGTGGGGGCAGGACTAGCTAGTTCAAGTTACGTGGTTTTGTTTAAAGGAGAGAAAAGTAATAAACTGGGGTAAAAGTCTAATACGCCGAAAATAAGTGGAATTCTTCCAGAGGTTTTCAACATCGGTTTGAGAAATGAAGGAGAGAAAAAAGGTGAAACATTCCACCAGTACAAAAAGAAGTGTCAAATATACAGTATTTCTTTGTTCCTAAATTTTGGGAATTAGTCTCACCATGTAGGTATTACTATATATAAAACAAGCACCTTAAACTCTCTTTTTGTCTGTTCTTTGTCCCCTACTCTGTTTTATTAAAACATTATTATTTATTTTTTAAATCAGTATAACTTTTCTCAAACTGATGGATCTTCTATCTCTCATTCATAGCATAGCAACTTAAATGTAAAATAACAGAAATATGACAACGATTTTTTTCACTCTAACAGGGCTTCTCAATATGCTTTTGGTTTAGTACTACAAGTTTTCTGTTGGAGTAGTTTAATGTTTCTAGAAAAGAGCTAATTGCATGCCTGAGGCAAAGGTTGCATACAGATGGAAAAATGAACATTGTAAAGATTGCTCATTGTCTTTATAAAACAAGAAAGGAAAGACTTGGAAAGTCAGACATTTTATTTTCACAAGAGTTTTCCATTAATTCCTGTGTTCTCAGCCTGCTATCCAACATGATCTATTATCTATTTTCTAACTCTTATTTAGACACTAAATCACAGTTTCTGTGGGTGTTGCTTAATTGGTTAATTTTTGTGTGAAGGAAAATAGCTTGCTAGATTTATATTTCAAATGACTTTCTCAGTAGTATATTAAGTATTACAAGGGTTTTAATATATGAATGTGAGATATCAAAATTATTCTGATGTTTTAACAGACTATGAATATTTTATAGTCTTGTTTTAGGCCAAATGAAAAATGGTATTGTTTTATAAAATAAAAGTTAGATATTTGTAAAAATTTTACAGATATTCTTCTTAACAGAACTATATAGTTGTGGATCATAAGCTGACCTACTAATATTTATTTGGAGCATAAAGTTCTGATATGCTGTGCTTTTCTCAATTGATAAACATATAATGTGGGCTATAGCATTGTTTCTCAACCTTTTTCACTGACTATGGTCCACATCTGAATATTTTTCTTTGTTCACTATTAGGGCCTGGTGGCTGTGTGTAGGGTGTACTCCTGGCTCTGCACACAGACATCTCTCCTGGTAAGCTCAGAGGACCATTAAGGATGCTGTGGATTGAACCTGGGTTGGAGACATCCAAGAGAAATGCCATATCAGGTGTGCTATCACTTCACCCCCATCTCTGAATAAGTCAGATATGTATTTAATTGTTTTCATGTTTTATTTCTATCACAGTTCACTATGGCACACATGAAAATTATGAACTATTAGACAGAAATAACCAGATAGGAACATTACTAATATTTATTTTAGTTTTAGTTATTTTTATCTGGATTGTAGGCTACACCTGGCTATGCTCAGGATTTACTCCTGGCTTTACTCAACAATCAGTCTTGGGGTTCTCAGAAATCATGGGATACCAGGAATTGAACCTGAATGGGTAGCAGACAAGAAGAGCACATGGTTCACTCCTGCCCCTAGAACTCCCTAATTTCTCCTACCTCACTAATACTGTTTTAATAGTTTCCCTCCATCTGTACCCACAGTCACATATAGAGAAGAAAATATAGAGAAATAAAATATGCACATTATGATGCCCACACTTGAAAGTAGCATTTTATTGGAGTCAACTCTCCTTTAATTTATCAGAAAAGGTAGAGATGAATTGTTTCAAAATAAAACAATATTTAATCTAACAGTTTTGAAAATGAAACAATTTCTTTTCTATATTCTTTCTTTATTATTTTCTCTTTCTTCTTTCAGTCTTTCTTTCTTTCCTTCTTTTCTCCCTTCCTCCCGCCCTTCCTCCCGCCCTTCCTCCCACCCTTTCTTTCTTTCTTTTTTCTTTCTTTCTTTCTTTCTTTCTTTCTTCTTTCTTTCTTTTTTCTTTCTCTTTCTTTTTTTCTCTTTCTTCTTTCTTTCTTTCTTTCTTTCTTTCTTTCTTTCTTTCTTTCTTTCTTTCTTTCTTCCTTTCTTTCTTCCTTTCTTTCTTCCTTACTTCCTTCCTAAGGGAAAGAGTTTTTGAGAAATGGTTTGGGCCAGTTTCACACTTTGCAGGGCATATCATGATTTTGTTCTCAGAGATCAGTCCTAGTAGTGCTGAGGATCAATTTTTGTTTTGTTTTATGTTGGAGCCACACCCAGAGATGCTCAATATATATTATTTTATATATTATATATTACTATATATAATATATTGTAATATATAATTATACATAATATATTATATATAATATATTAATTATAATCATCATATA
Source organism: Suncus etruscus (assembly GCF_024139225.1). NCBI lineage: Eukaryota > Metazoa > Chordata > Mammalia > Eulipotyphla > Soricidae > Suncus > Suncus etruscus. The sequence goes on along the minus strand of NC_064854.1, from coordinate 63,624,877 downwards.
TTAAATATAATATATTATTTATATGTAGTATATATTTATATATATATAATTGTATATTATATAATATGTGTCATTATTTATATTATATATTATATAATATATAATATATTATGAATAATAATAAATATAACATATAGTATTATATTATATTATATCATTATATTAATTATATTATATTATATATTCATATATAAATATATAGAATACAATATATACATATATAATATAAATATAATATATAATACGTTATATATATTATATATCCTAACTATGTTCTCAAAAATCGCCCCTGGCATTTTGGGGGGATCATATTATTGAATTTAGTCCTCGAGTTCTAACCTTGAAACACTGGCAAGACATGTGTCTGAAATTAGATAATGGTGTGAAAAATAATGTACACAAACACACATGAAGAGAGTAAAAGATTTTGAGGTGCTCCTTATTTTGCTTTTCACTCCTACTAGCAGGCCACTTCGCCAAGCCGCACCCAGGAGATCCTCAAACCTAAGGGCTCACTACCTTTCCCACCAAGCACTTGTTCTGAGGGAAAACGTCCCACCTGGAAAGTGGGACCATCCAGTTTCTTCACCAATCCAAGCTGCTGCATTTAAAGATAATGCAATCCAGGGGCCAGAGTGGTGGCACAAGAGATAGGGCATTTGCCTTGCATGTGCTAATCTAGGACAGACAGTGGTTCGATCCCCTGGTATCCCATATGGTCCCCCTAGCCAGGAGCGATTTCTGAGTGCAGAGCCTGGAGTAACCCCTGAGCATCACTGGGTGTGTCCCACCCCCAAAAAAGATAATACCATCCAATGAGTAACAATACATATACAAATTAAGGTAGAAACAGACAAAACCTGTAGTCCCACACACATGAGTTCTAGGAATAGAACCCTGCTTTGGCTTTGAACAGGACAAGAACCTTCTGATCAATAACCCTTCCCACCCTGAGGTTCAAACTTGAGTCAGTAGTTTGGAAAGTAAGCACATATCTGTTGTATTATTTAACAGACTTTTAAAATAAATTAAAATAATTCCAGAGTATTTGTAGAAAAATAATTTTCTAAAGAGTAAAATAAATTCAAAGAAAACACAGTTTAATATTATATACTGTGGAAAATATAGTGAAATTAAATTTTTAAAAATAGTAACAGAAAATTTGAATTCTACAAAGAATATGAGTTTTTCTTTTATTATGCTCTATGGAAAACAAAAGTGTATCAAATTAATTCAATATCAAGTAATTAAATAATTTTTAACCAATGGAGAGGCTCTATCTACAGTGTCCTACAGATTATATCATTGCAGGCTTTCAAGAAATGGTAAGATTTAAGCATGCTATTAAGTTTAATATTTTTATAGCATTTTAGTCAAGTTATTCTAAATTTTCAGAGATGTTGAAGTCAGGAGTATAAAAATCACTCAATTATATGTTACATATAAATATGTAATTATTTTTGTGTGCATAGTTCATTGGTGCTTAGCAAGATAAAATTTACTTAGAATAATTTGAAGCACTGCATGTGGCTTTCTAAAACACCATAATCAATACCTAGAACAAGAAAATAAACAATTTTACTCATGGTAAAATACTGTTAATATTAATACAATTAATATAAATAAAAAGATTGAGTTATAAGTAAACATTTTAATGTTATATAAATGAAAATTTGTTGAGATAATAATCTGCTTTCCTTTTTCTTCTTTTATACATTTATTTTTTCAGTAATTGCCTTTCTTTTTTATGATGATCCCTGATACATTGTGTTTAGTTCTAGATCTTCACTCTAAATAGGCAATTACAAAATGTAGTTTATAGAATGAAGAACAACTTTGACCTGTAAAAATGATAGAAATATTTGAAAGTGATTGTGTTAGAAATATAATTTGAATAGTTCTAAAATGAGCTAGAGTCAAAATAGATTCACTGTGGCTCTGTAAGGAAGCAGCAAAATCAGAGGGATGGAATTATGTGGAATTTGTGCTTATTTAAATCTGAATGTAGCTTTTTACCTATAAGAACTCACTAAAAAACATAATGTGTTGACATGTTAAATTTTTAGACATTGGGAGATGTTCAGATAAATGCAGGTATTCCTTTGTGAATGTTGAGGATTGGACCATGTACAGGTTTAATTTGCTTTTAAAGATTCATATTCACTGTCTCTAATTTTTAAGGTTATATGCTATTGGCAGGATATTTATAATTTTCTTGAAATGAAGTCAAGAATTATCTTAATGTATTAAATAAAACATAAAAAGATACTCTTCATAACTCTAATGATAGTTTAAAATTAGTTCAAATTAAATTAGTTCAAATAAAACTTAAAAATAGTAACTAATTACTAGCTTTTATTGATATTTTTGTAGATATAATTTGATATTGATAAACCATCACAATGTTTAATAAATTTACTTCTAGATATTCAAAAATTGGAAGGATTAACATTAAAATAGCAATACTCCCCAAAGCATTATACAAATTTAATGCAATTCCTCTAAAGATGTCCATGACATTCTTCAAAGAAGTGGATCACACACTTCTGAAATTTATTTGGAACAATAAACAACCTTGAATAGATAGTTTTCAAAACAGCAAGGTATTGGAATAAAGACAGACCCTCAGAGCAGTGGGATAGACTTGAGCATTCAGAGAAAGTTCCCCAGACGTACAATCACCTAATATTTGATAAAGGAGCAAGAAATTCTAAGGAAGCAAGGAAAGCCTCTTCAATGAGTGGTGTTGGCAAAAAAAAAAAAAAAAAAAAAAGTGAACTCAGATCTCCAACTAACATCATGTACGAAGGTAAAATCCAAATGGATTAAAGACATTGATATCAGACCTGAAACCATAAGGTATATATAGCAAGTAGGTAAAAAAAAACTTCGTGATAATGAGACTAAAGGCATCTACAAGGAGGAAACTGCACTCTCCAAATAAGTGAAAGCAGAGATAAACAGATGGTAATGTATTAAGCTGAGAAGCTTCTGCACCTCAAAGAAAATAGTGCCCAGAATACAAGAGCCACCCATTGAGTGGGAGAAACTATTCACCTAATACACATCAGATAAGGGGCTAATCTCCAAAATATACAAGGCACTGAGAGAACTTTACAAGAAAAAAACATCTAATCCCATCAAAAAATAGAGAGAAGAAATGAACACTTTGTCAAAGAAGAAATACAAATGGCCAAAAGGCACATGAAAAAATGTTTCCCGTCACTAAATCATCAGGTATATGCAAATCAAAACAACTGTGAGGTACCATCTCACACCACAGAGATTGGTGCACATCACAAAAAATGAGAATAAGCATTGCTGGAGATGTGGAGAGAAAGGAAGTCTTATTCACTGCTGGTGGGAATGCCATCTAGTTCAACCACATTATGGAAAGCAATATGGTGATTCCTTCAAAATCTGAAAATAGAGCTCCTGTACGATCTAGCTATACCACTCCTAGGTATATACCCTAAGAACACAAAAATACAATACAAAAATCCCTTCCTCACACCTATATTTATTGCAGGGTTATTTACCATAGCCAAACTCTGGGAACACCCAAGATGCCCTTCAACAGATGAATGGCTAAAGGAACTGTAGTACATATACACAATGAAATATTTTGCAGACGTCAGAAAAGATGAAGTCATGAATTTTTTCTATACATGAATGTATATGGAATCTATTATGCTGAGTGAAATAAGCCAGAGGGAGAGAGATAGAAACAGAATAGTCTCACTAATCTGTAGTTCTATTGAGAACTATCCTAACAATGTGAATGAATAAGGGAAGTAGAAAGCCTGTCTCGAGTATAGGTGTGGGTGGTTTGGGGAGGAGGGAGATTTTGGACATTGGTGGTGGAAATGGGGCACTGGTGAAGGGGGTGTTCTTTACATGACTGAAATAATACAACACAATCATGCTTGTAATACATTGTTTAAATAAAGAGAAAAAATTAAACATTAAGTATTGTTCTTCTAGAAGGTCCTGAGGGTGGTACAATATTGATTTCCAAATGGCTCCTAATGAACAAAGCAATATCTGTCTGTCATATTTAAAAATGTGTTTTCATATAAGGCTATATGTAAAAACCTTTATTTCTAATATGTCTTAATAAAAATACTCATAAATATTCATGCAGAAATTCATATGCAAGCCTCACAGGAACTCTTAGTGATTTGTGAAAAGATTAGAATAATTTGATAATTCCTTTAATTATCATGGAAGAAAACAAGTATCTCTATTTCTGCTAGAAAACCATAGAAACCAAATTAAACTTATTATCCCTGTCTATCCTTGGAGGATTAAGTTGAAGACTTCAATATTATATGCAGAAATCATAAGTTAACATTTTATAATATGTTTTGAACATAGGTTATGTACACATTTTCTTAAGCATTTAATTCAACTACAATGCAGGTCTATATTTTATCATTTCCTATCAGAGTAAATGATGACAGTAATCAAAAATTAATTGCCCAGGAAAAAATAGAAAAATTAAATTTATCTGCATTTTATCTGTAAATTAGATGCCAGAATGTGTAAAATTTGGGTGATTTTATTATAATTTTTCCTAAATAAAATTTATATTTTCTTTTTTAAATAAAATTTGAATTTAGTAAGAATGATCATATATTAAAATCTATTTGATAATACAATTAAAAAACATTAAGTGGTAGAAAGTGTTAAATCCTTGGCAATAGTTTTCTGTTATTTGGCTGTGCTTATGTAGCAACCCAAGCATACACAATTCAAAATTAAAGGTAAACATAGGATGAGCTCTCAAAAATGCTTGTAGAATAAAATGTAAAATAAAATAAAATAAAAAATTACAATGCATGTACTAATGTTTCTTTTATTTCATGGTCTTAAAAGACAAATTTCACATAAAATTTCTCTATAAAATACTTTTTGTAGTTATTAGAAATATTTTTCTTCTAGTTATTTCTAGTTATTAGAAATCTTCCTTTCTTTTTCTTCCTCCTCTTTCTCCTTTTTCCTTTTCCTGTTCCTTCTAAGTCTTCCTTTGCCTTATTCTTTTTCCTCTTTTCTTTGTCCTCGTTCTTCTTTCTCTTCTTCCTCCTCTTCCTTTATCTTCCTCCTCCTTTCTTCTTTTTATATTCTTCCTCTTCTTTTTCTTCTTCCTCCTTCTTATTCTTCCTCTTTCTCTTCTTCCTCCTCCTTATACTTCCTCTTCTTCCTCCTTTCTTTTCTTTCTCCTACTCTTCCTCCTCCTCTTCTCCCTCCTCCTCTCTTTACTCCTCCTTCTTTCTTCTTTATTTTTCTTCCTACTTCTCTTACTCTTCCTTTTTTTCCTCCTCCCCCTCCTCCTTCTCCCCTCCCCCTTCTCCTCCTCCTCCACCTTCTTCTTCTTCATCTTTGTCTTCATTTTTTCTCCTTTTTGACACTGTGGTTTGCACTATTAATGGAGGGGTTCTTCACCTATTAGTTTCTCCACTCTCAGTGTTGAATTCTTTTCCAGAGCAATCAGTTCCATTTGTCATTATCCTAGTAGACCCTTCTCTACTCTAACTATACTCACTGCTCTTTGTGGCAAGATTTTTACCCTGGACTAAACCTCCAAACCTTTGTTTTTATTGTCTTTGGGATCATTTTTTAAATTAATGCTCTATATATCTTTCGGAGATTCCTCAATTCTCACCATGCGTGAGTGCTACGCATAGAGATTTTTGCCTTGTAATAAAATTATATTATAAAGAAATAAAATTTTTTTCTCCTAAAATACCTGTTGTTATTAATTAAGCATATCTAAAAACTTTTTAAGATGGGGTCATTTGAGGTAAAGAGAGAGGGGGTAAGCCCTCAATTACAATGTCTTGTTTTGGGCAAAGCATGGTACCTGAGATTCCACAGAGTGAGTAACAACAACACTTAGCCATAATAAGTTCCCAGCACTTACTTCCAAATATTGCATGACTTCTTGATAACTGATCAAAATCAATATATTTTTGTTTTTCTTTTTCGTTAACCTTTTACTTTGACCTAATTTCTGAGAAATGGGTGACTATGGAGACTGCCGGCTGAAGTGTTGATTGCTTCACCTCCAGAGACTCCACCCTGCTGTGCTTTTTCTGAGGAAACTGAGGACCTAAAGAGAACCCTGTCCTGTGCCCCTCTGTCTTTCCTGAATCCTTCAAGCTCTTCTCAGAGCCCTGGGAAGCGAACCCCCCCCTAAAAAAAAAAAACTGCATTCTGAAGCTACCCAGCGAGTGAGTGAGTGAGTGAATAAAAAATGGCCGACTGTGGGGACTGCCAGGTGAAGTGCTGATTGCTTCACCTGCAGAGTCTTCGCCCTGCTGTGCTTCTTCTGAGGAAACTGAGGACCTCAAGGGAGCCCTGTCCTATGCTTCTCTGTCTTTTCTGAATCCTTGAAGAGCTCCTCAGAGCCCTGGGAAGCAAACCCCAAAGAAACTGCATTCTAAAGCTACCAAGCGAGCAAGTGAGTGAGTAAGAAATGGCTGACTTTACAAGCCCAGAAATGGGAAGCCGCTGAACTCTGCTGGAACTCAAATGCCAGCACCCCTATCTGCCTGTCTTCTATGCTGTGCACAATTTTCGGCCTGATTTCATTCTGTGTGTGACTCATCTGCAGATGGCTCACCTTCCCTGGAGCCTTCCCTGGAGGTGAGCTTACATGCTCAGAAAGGGGAAGCCGCTGAACTTTGCTGGAACTCAGATGCCAGCACCCCTATCTGCCTGTCTTCTGTGCTGTGCTACATTTTCAACCTGATTTCATCCTGAGTGTGGCTCATCTGTGGACAGCTTGCCTTCCATGGAGCCTTCCCTGGAGCCTTGCCTGGAGGTTAGTCTAAAATCCCAGAAAGGAGAAGCTGCTGAACTCTGATGGAACTCAGATGCCAGCACACCTATCTGCCTGTCTTCTATGCTGTGCTCCATCTTCGGCCTGATTTTATCCTGTGTGTGGCCCATATGCAGACAGCTCGTCTTCCCTGGAACCTTCTCTGGAGGTGAGTTTACAAGACCAGAAAGGGTGGGTCCAGAGGAGCACAGACGCTCCGCTTTACTTCCCGGCCGTGCAAATCATTTAACCAATGAATACAACCACAACATGTAGAAAAACCCACAATACAAGTGTGACAATGGGGAAAAAATGCAGGCCAGCACCAGACATAGAGAATGACGATGGCAACTCTGATGACTTGAACATGACCAACCATCTAGTCAGTCTCTCAGATAAGGAGTTTAGAATCGCTATATGGAAGATGTTCAAAGAACTCAAAGAAAGTATAGAAAAGAACACTAATAAGAATCAAGATAATATGAAGATAGATCAGAAAAGTCCAAACTGAAATTTCAGGTAAAATAAAAGGACTGAAAAACTCAGTAGATGAATTGAAGAAAAACATGGTTGAGTTTTTCCATGGGTTAACAGCAGCTGAGGATAGAATTAGTACACAGGAAGATGAGATGAATTACAACTACATACAGCAGAAGAAATTGGAAAAAAAAAGCCTCAAAGCAAATGAACAAACAATGGAAAAATTACTCAAAGAATGGGAACAGATGAAAATAGAAGTCTATGATAAGCTCAACAGAAACAATTTAAGAATTATTGGAGTCACAGAGACTCAGGAAGAAGATCTCCAGGAAGAATCAACAGTGAAGAACATCATTAAAGAGAAACTAAAAGAGCTAATGAATACATGCGATCAACTCCTGCATGCCCAAAAAGTACCAACTAAAAGAGACCCCAGGAAAAACACCCCAAGACACATCCTAGTCACAATGATGAATCCCACAGATAGAGACAGAATTTTGAAATCAGCATGATTGAACAGAGAAATTACATTCAAGGGAACATTCTTGAGATTTACTGCAGACCTGTCACTGGAAACACTCAAGAGCAGAAGGCAGTGGTGGGACATAGTGACAAACTCAATGAAATAAATGCTTCGCCTAGAATACTGCACCCAGCAAAACTCACTTTCAGGTTTGAAGAAACAATACAAACAACAGCTCAGAAACTTTATAGACTCAAAACCATTCTTAAAAGAAAAACTGAACGGCCTAATTTAAGACAAGACTGACAAACAGACACACCAAACTTCTATATAAAGATGGCACTAACTCCCAGGACAATTCTTTATCTCAATATCAATGGACTATACACACCAGCTAAGAGACACAGAGTGCCTAACTGGATCATAAAACTCAATCCAACCTTCTGCTGCCCACAAGAAACGTACCTGAATAGTCAGAACAAACATAGACACAAAATAAAAGCTGGAGGAAAATCATCCAAGCAAACAACACCCATAAAAAAGCTGGAGTGGCCATAAATATCAGATAATGCAAATTTTATACATAGTAAAGTTGTAAGGGACAAAGATGGACATTTTGTATTAATCGAGGGATATGTACAGCAGGAAGAAATCACTCTCCTAAACATATATGCACTGAATGGGGGGCCAGCAAAATATTTAATAACATTGTTGACAAATCTGAAAAATAATATCAATAACCACACAATAATTGTGGGAGACCTCAACACGACATTGTCAACACTGGACAGGTCAACCAGATTGAAACCCAACAAGAATATACTAGACCTGAAAAGAGAAATAAAAGAAAGAGGGCTATAGATATATACAGGACACTCCATCTCGGGAAGCCCGGATACACATTCTTCTCTAATGTACATGGGACATTCTCCAGGATAAACTACATGCTAGCACATAAAACATACCTCCATAATATCAAGAGGATAGAAATTTTGCAGGCTACCTTCACTGACCACAAAGCCCTGAAATTATATGTGAACTACAAAGGGACATAGAAGAAAACTTTAATACCTGGAAGTTAAACAGCCTTATACTGAATAAACAATGGGTCCATGATGAAATCAAAGAGGAAATCAAAACCTTCCTAGAAACAAATGACAATGGAGACACAAACTAACAGAACCTATGGGACACAGCAAAAGCGGTTCAGAGAGGAAAATTTATAGCTTTGCAAGCACACATCAGAAAAGAAGAAGGGGCATACCTGAATAGCTTAATGATGCAGCTCATAGAATTAGAAAGTACTCAACAAAAGGACCCAAAAATAGGGAGACAGAAGGAAATAACAAAGCTGAGAGCAGAAATCAATGAAGTGGAAAACCAAAAAAACAATCCAAAATATCAACGAAAGCAAAAGTTGGTTTTTTGAAAAAAATAAACAAGATTGACAGACCAGTTCCAAAATTACAAAAAATGAGATGAGAGAGAGAGAGAGAGAGAGAGAGACCATGATAACTCGTATTAGGAATGAAAAAAGAGAGATCACTACTGATACGGTAGAGATGCAAAAGGTATATTCAGAAACTACTTTGAGAAACTCTATGCCACTAAAATGAAAACCTGAAGAAATGGATACATTTTTGACTCATAATCTTCCATGGTTGAATGAAGAGGATGTAGCATATCTAAGCACACACATCACCTATTGAGGAAATTAAGAGAGTAATCAAATGTCTGCCCAAAAACAAAAGTCCAGGCCCAGATAGATTTTACTAATGAATTATTTCAAACCCTTTCAAGAGGAACTTCTACCAATCCTGGCAAGACTCATGAAATCAAAAAAACAGGAACACTTCAAATAGTTTTATGAAGCCAACATCACCTTGATACCTAAAACCAGACAGAGATGCTCAAAAAAAGAAAATTACAGTCCAATATCACTTATACATAACAGATGCAAAGATCCTCAAAAAAAATCCAGGCAAACAGGATTCAATGCCTCAATAAGAAAATCATCCACTACAATCAAGTAGGTTTCCTCCCAGGAATGCAAGGATGGTTTAACATCCATAATCTATCAACCATAATACACAACATCAACAACAAGAAAAAATAAAATCACATGATCATATCAATACACGCAGAGAAAGCATTTTGATATGGTCCAAACACCCCATTCTTGATCAAAACTCTCAGCAAGATGGGAACGGAAGGAACCTTTCTCAATATAGTTAAGGCCATCTACCACAAGCCAGAGGCAAATATTTTCCTCAATGGAGAAAAACTGTAAACCTTTCCTCTAAATTCTGGCACAAAACAAGGCTGTCTCTCTCACCCACTCCTATTTCAACATAGCCACCTGCGAAGTACTTGCTATAGCAATTAGGCAAGAAAAAGATATGAAGGGAATCCATATAGAAAAGGAAAAGTCAAGCTCTTTCTGTTTTCAGAATACATGATACTCTACCTAGAATACCCTAAAGTCCCTATGAAAAAGCTTCTAGAAACAATAGACTCATATAGCAAGGTGGCAGGCTAAAAATTTAACACACAAAAATCAATGGCCTTTCTATACACCAATAGTAATAAGGAAGAAATATACATTAAGAAAACAATCCCATTCACAATAGTGCTGCACAAACTCAAATACCTTGGAATCAACTTGACTAAAAATGTGAAGGACCTATACAAAGACAACTATAAAACTCTGCTCCAAGAAATAAGAGAGGACACATGGAAATGGAAGCCTATAAACTGCTCATGGCTTGGCAGGATTAACATCATTAAAATGGCAATACTCCCCAAAACATTGTACAGATTTAATGTGATCCCCTTAATGATACATATGACATTCTTCAAAGAAGTGGATCAGGCAGTTCTGAAATCATTGGGAACAATAAACACCCTAGAAATAGCTAAAGGATTTATTGGGGAAAAAGAATATGGGAGGAATTACTTTCCCCAACTTTAAACTGTACTACAAAGCCAATAGTTATCAAAAACAGCATGGTATTGGAATAAAGACAGGCCTCACATCAGTAGAATAGGCTTGAATACTCAGAGAAATTTTCCCCAGACATACAATCACCTAATTTTTGATAAGAAGCAAGTAATCCTACATGGAGCAAAGAAACAGCTTCTTACACCAAGTGGTGTTGGCACAACTGGCTAGCCACTTGCGAAAAATTGAACTTAGACCCCCAGCTAACATCATGTACGAAGGTTAAATCCAAATGGATGAAATACCTCGATATCAGACCAAAACCATAAGATACATAGAACAGCATGTAGGTAAAACACTACAGGACATTGAGACTAAAGGCATCTTCAAAGAGGAAACTGCACTCTCCAAGCAATTAAAAGCAGAGATTAACAGATGGGAATATATTAAACTGAGAAGCTTCTGCACCCTCAAAAGAAATAGCTCCAGATACAAGAGCCACTCACTGAATGAGAGAAACTATTCACTCCAAATACCCATCAGACAAGAGGGCTAAACCCTCCGAAATAAACAAGGTACTGACAGAAATTTATAAAAACAAAACAAAACATCTAATCCCATCAAAAAATGGGGAGAAGATATGGACAAACACTTTGACAAAGAAGAAATATAAATGGCCAAAAGACACATGAAAAATGTTAATCACTAATCATCAGGGAGATGCAAATCAAAACAACTATGAGGTACCAACTCACACCACAGAGATTGGCACACAGCGCAAAGAATGAGAACAAGCAGTGTTGGCAGGGATGTGAAAAGAAAGGAACTCTTATCCACTGCTGGTGGGAATGCTGTCTAGTTCAACCTTTATGGAAAGCAATATGGAGATTCCTCCAAAAGCTGGAAATCAAGCTCCCATATGACCCAGCTATACCACTCCTAGGAATATACCCTAGGAACACAAAAATACAGTTCAAAAATCCCTTCCTTACACCTATATTCATTGCAGCACTATTTACCATAGCAAGACTCTGGAAACAGCCAAGATACCCTTCAACAGATGAATGGCTAAAGAAACTGTGGTAAATATACCCAGTGGAATATTATGTAGCTGTCAGGAGAGATGAAGTCATGAAATTTTCCTATACATGGATGTACACGGAATCTATTATGCTGAGTGAAATAAGTTAGAGAGAGAGAAAGACACAGAATGGTCTCACTCATCTATGCGTTATAAGAAAAATAAAAGACTTTCTTGCAATAATAACTTTCAGACACAAAAGAGAAGAGCGGGAAGTTACAGCTCACCTCATGAAGCTCACCACAAACAGGGATGAGTTTAGTTAGATAAATAACTAAGTTTCGGACTATCCTAATAATGAGAATGTACGAGGGAAATAGAAAGCCTGTCTAGAGTACAGGCGGGGGTTGAGTGGGGAGGAGAATATTTGGGACATTGGTGATGGGAATGTTGCACTGGTGATGGGTAGTGTTCTTTACATGACTGAAACCCAAACACAATCATGTATGTGATAAATTTGTTAAAATAAAAAAATTTAAAAATATTCAGAGAATATAAAAATTCTATGTTTAGATAATTTTTTTATTATTTCTGACCCTGTTCTCTAAAAAGAAAAAAGAGGCTAAAAATCATTTTCATTTTTTGTTTAAAAAAGTGTGTTTTATAGTTATTTACAGTAAAATTTTAGCATACAAAGTTTCAGCACCAGTCTCATCACTAGTGACAACCTCCCTCCACCAATGTTCCTAGATTTCATCCCATACATCTCCCTCTTGACCCTAGCCTACCATCATGATAGGCATGTTTTTAAATTTGGTGGTTAAGGTTTGGTTAGGTCTCCTAATTTCATTGTTGTTGACTGTAGTTTGGATATTTAGTTCTGTCCTTCATTAACATCATCAGTGTTCCTGAATCATCTTGTGATTTTTATCCTTTTCCACCCTCCACTCCTTCTTTTCTGCCCCTCATTAGACATTGGGCCAAAAGTCATCTCTGTGAACACCATTTAATTCATTGCATTCCTTCATGAAGATAATCTATATATCACACATAAATATCAACCTTTATGTATCCTTCTTCTGGCTTACTTCATTTAATATGATATCTTCTAGTGCCATCCATGTTGTATTAAACTACATGGTTATTCATTATTTATGTATAATAATAAATGCTATTATTTTATAAGACACAGAAATAAATACATTGTCATGAAATTAACCATAAAATATGTTATGCCTATGTTTTCCTTGTAAATATTCACCTGTTAAGCTATCTTTTTAAAGTTCAGTTATCTTACACTTTGCCAATTCTGGGTAAATAAAGACTCACCAAACTTCAATGTTAAAGTGACATTCTAGTCAACTGTAAGCAAGCAACCCCTAGTCCTGAAGCTGCAAAAAGGACCATTATTTCTTGTAGTTATTCTTTTTTTAATTTTTATTGTGATCAAAGTGCACTACAAATCTTTCACTGCATCATTTATGGTACATAGTGACAATGAATGAGGGGCATTCCCACTACCAATGCTGTCTTGCCGCCTCCCCTGTTCCCAGTATGCATCCCATATCTCCCTCCTCTAACCATCAGTATGTTAGTGCAACTGGTCTCCACTTTGTAGTTGTTCTTCATATAGCTCTTAGGTCCTCTAAATATTTCTGTTGTCCAAAGTAATCTTCCAAATGTATTACCTATCTAATTTAATTGCTGTGTTTGATTCTGGGATTTTGAGTCATTGACTATTCTAGTTTTCCTCTATCAAATTCTTTATATCTTTTTTTTGTTTGTTTTGCTTTCAGGTCACATCAGGCGATACTCAGGGATCCTAACTATACACTCAAGAATTACTTGTGGCCATTCTCAGGAGATCATAAATGATGCTAAGGATAAAAGCCCTGTGCAAGGCAACCTCTTTACCCGCTATGCTATCAATTTGCTTAACTCTCAAATTTTTGCAGTTTTATATTCCTGGCTTATCAATAGTTTTTAAATAACCCAATTGTGTTTATAAAAATATATGCTTAATTTGCAAGTAACTAAATTTGGTTCACAAATATAGCTGGCAATCATATTCCAATTGTATGAAGACTGTGATGCTACCATAGAGCCATTGATATATCTAAGTTGATAACAAAATACAATTAAAATATGTAATGTTGGGGCCAGAGTTATGGTGCAGTGGTAGGATGTTTGCCTTGTACGTGGCTGACCCAGGATGAACTGTGGTTTGATCCTCCAGCATCCCACATGGTCTCCCAAGCCAGGAGTAACTCTGAGTGCCACCAGGTGTGCCAAAATTTAAAAAAATGTAATGTTGCCTTATAAACTAATCATATTTTTAGCAAAAATATCTAAAAATTTATTATATTACATTTATTCTGATTAAGTAGTTAATTGTGGTATTATTTGAATGAACTAAAATCTTGTATTTTCTTCAATTACAAGAATACACCAAACAGAATAGATACCCATCCTATAACAAGCTGTAAGGTGGAGACCAGTTACACTAAGATTCTGGGGGGTAAAGGAGGGATATGTAGGAGACAAGCTGGAAACAGGAGTGGAGGGAAGACAACATTGGTGGTGGAAAAGCCCTTCATTCATTGTCACTATGTACTGTAAATAATTCTGTGTAATGAACTTCAGTCACAATAAAAAAAAGTAAAAAAATATAAAAAAAATAATACACAGTCCCATGAAAAATAAGAAGATATGAGTAGACTATTTCTGAAAAGGACATGTAATTTACCAAGAGGAATATGAAAACATGTGTAATATGGAAATGAAAAAAATAGCAACAGTGTATATTGTTTCTTATTATTGAGACTACCATGTGTAAAAATGTCTAAAACATCTAGCGCTGGTGCAGATTATGTGAAAAGGAACTCTCAGCCACTATTTGTAGAAATTTTGACTTGTTCAGTATCTATAAAAAGCAGTATGTACACTACTCAAAGAACAAAAAATAAATAAACAAACAAAAACTCCTAAGAATTGATCCCTGTATGATCCAGCAATTTAACCTCTTGGCATTTAATTGGAGTCCCAAAATATTTTTTCAAAATATATTTGTATTCCTGTGTTCATTGCAGCACTAGTCTCAATAGTTAAAATACAGAGACAACTGAAATGGCCAAGATCAGATTATTGAATAAAGAAAATATGTTATATTTACACACACTTAATGCGATTATAATCAGCTAGAAGAGAAGATGAAATCATGCAATTTGTCACTGTGTAAATAGAGCCAGAGAGGATCAGGCTGAATGAAATCAGTCAGAAAGGGGGGATTATAGAATTATTTCTCTCATATGTGGTATAAAGATACATAAAAATAACAATTTGAGGAGCTAATAGTTTATAAAATTAAATTTACCAAGTAATGAGAATGGTTTGTATGGTATGCTGATAGAATAGGCCCTGGATGGTAATAGAGGAAATCTCACATCCTGGTGCTTGGTATAATGTTAGAGCATTGTTAGGTGTATAAAACTATTACTGAAAGTAGAGTAAATTATGAGCTACAAAAAATCAACACCCCACAAATAAAAAACAAAACAAGAAAAACACTCATACATTTAAAATTCAGAATTCATTAAAAATAAAAAACTAGATCTATGACTGTAAAAGATAAGTATCCATGAGCAGGATAAGCTTCACTGTGTTCTACATTGTCAATATTGCTAATGTCTCCACTGACTAGTTCAAACTGGCATTTTATTGATTCAGTCCTTAACTTCAGCTTCCTGAAAAACTAAGGTAGAAAACTCTTTATGCTAATATACATATACATACATATATGCAGAAAGGCAAGACCTGACAGTTTTAAGATGCCTGAACAAGATGCAACCTACTCTTACAAAGTTAACCTAAAGGTCATGTTTTACCTGAAAAAAGTGGGCACTGTGACAGAACAAAGGGAACATTGACACACCAGTAACTTTGAGAAATATACTTACTTAACAGACTATATTTTAGAGATAACCTGTGAGCTGTGGGTTTCTGTTATCCATGTAACCAGATGTCTTAGAGAGTTGTGTATGGACCTCTGTTAACAGTGTAACCAAATGTCTTAAGGAGTTGCTTACATTAATGCTTGACCGCCAATATATCTTTTGAATAGTGCTACCCTGCCAGAACATGGTATATAAGGACTGGGTTTTTTGTAAATAAGCAAAGCTTGCTTTACTTGCTTCCAGTCTCTCTGTCTCTGTTTTGTGTCTGTGTCTTGTCTCTTTTATGTTTCACTCACACATTCCCTCTGAGAAGTATCCATGTTGTAAGTGTTCTGTGAGTTGGGACACACACACACATACACATATATATTTAATCGATACATAAATATATACATATATGTATACAAATACATATATATATATATATATATATATGATTCAGTGACCACACCCAACTGTGCTCAGAGCTTTTTACTATGATATAACTCCTGGAAGACTCAAAAGAACCATATGGGATACTGAAGATCAAACTATACAAGGCAAAGCCCTTGACTGACTCCACCCCTATCCCTTTGATCCTTTTATTGTATTTATAACAGTTTTATATGTAAAAATATGAGCTGCTTTTGAAATTTTCTGGAATGGCTTACATTTTATTTTGAATGGTACAAATTTGGAGAGTTAACTAATTGAAATAATAAAGTAATAAAACATAACAAATCAGGCTAAAAATTAAGGTCAAAAGACATTAAAAAAGAAATACATTAAATTAGGGAGAAAAATTTAAAAAAATTTATTTCTGAAATACCAAGGCAAAAATAGCATTTTAGAAAGCATACTCTAAAATGTAAATTCTAACATGAATTTTACAAAATTTAAAACATATCAAAACATTCACAAAGATAGCTGAATCCAACTATTTGATTTATAAATTAAATATTAAATAACTAATTAAATAACTAATAAATAAATGTAATGATCTCTAAGTACCAAATTTCCAAAAAGTAGGAAGTTTTTTTAATAAATATTATTACTATTTAAAATAATAAAATACTACTGGAATCTGATTATATCCATATCTTTTGAAAGTGTTTTGTATTGACTGTAATTTCAAGCTGTTGAACATATCAAAAGATATATTGATATATTAAAGGATATATCCAAAATTGAAGGATCTTTACACTTTTTACATTTACATTTCTGGTTAACATGAATAAATAGAAGTATCAATTAAATGATAATGTTAAGTACTCAGCATTATAATTCAATGTAAAAATCCATAATTACCCATACTGCAAAACATCCTATAAATAAGTGGGAAAATGCCCATAATAGGTCAAGATTCAGTTTTTACTTACTTTACATTTAACATCAGTGTTAAATGTTTAGTTAAAGCCAAGTAACCTTATGATTATGGACAATTTTCCATTTGGCAACTCTGATTATTGCAGCAAACATTCAATCATTGCTACCAAACTTATATTTTGGATATAAGAAATCAAATGAATCATTAAAACAATATATTAGAAGAATAATTTTGAACAAATAAAATATGAATATTATTCATTTTTCTTTACATGTCACAAATAATGATGTTTAGTTGAGAACATTACTAATTTATTTTGAATTTCCAAAATTGTTGGAACATATATTTTATGAGTAGTTGCCCAGTAGATGACAACAATGGAAAGAAAATAGAATACTTAGTATAGTAGTTGTAAATCTAAATATTGCCTAAACCAATTCAAACTAGAGGTAAATGATATGGAGGCAAAATAACAAAAGACTAATAGTGCACTTTAAACTGTCTGAATTTTAAACATAAGTAAGATATATTGCTAAAATTTTCTTTTGAAATTTTATTGTATTTTATTATTATATTTTAGGTAACATGGTGACCATTATTATTATTTATTCACTTAAAGATTTTATTTTTTAATAAAAAATATCCTAAATACTGTTTAAGATTTGTAAATTATTCTATATAAACTGTCATAAATCACTCCAAACATTTTCAGCTTTGTGCCTCTAAATCCTCAGCAATGTTGGGTGTTTCTCTGGTTTCTGAGGAGCTATATATATTTTATATTTAATTAAATAACAATGATTTACAAAGTTATTGATAGTTGTGATTTAAGCAAATAGTATTTCAATAACAATCCCATTGCCAGTGTCAATTCCCATTATCAGTATCCCCATACTCTTCCATTCCTGATCCTCCCACCCCCAGCCTGACACCTTGACAGGTATTTTGCAGTGTTTGGTGATTGTAGATTTTTTTTTTGTTTTTGTTTTTTTGTTTTTGTTTTTGGGTCACACCCGTTTGATGCTCAGGGGTTACTCCTGGCTATGTGCTCAGAAATCGCTCCTGGCTTAGGGGAACCATATGGGACGCTGGGGGAGAGAACCGTGGTCCGTCCTACGCTAGCGCTTGCAAGGCAAACACCTTACCTCTAGTGCCACCTTCCCGGCCCCTAGTGATTGTTGTTTAGATTTCATGAGTTCATTGTTATTGAGTCTGTTATATGAGTTTACAGCCATATCACTCTTAACACTACCAATTAACACTACCAATTAACTTAACAGGAACACTGAACCTTCTTCCCTTCACTACTTCCCTTTCTCATCTCCCTCCTTTCTTGCCTTGATTTCTTCCCTTCTCTGTCCTTCCCTTCCTTAAGTTCTGAGTACAGGGGTGATCTAGGAATGCCCCCTTTGCTTCATTACTTTTTTTCATCCAGTTATTTAATATACAACAGATTTTTTTGATATTGATATACATGAGCTATGCAACTGATTTTAGTTTCAAAAATTATACAGTCTGGTTACAGTAAATTTGCCAGGAATAAATTTTAAACTGAGAACATCAGATGCACTGTTTTCTTTCTATGTATAGTACAATTTCTTAAAACTAAAACTTATGTTTAAGAAAACATAATTTTTGTACTTTTATTTTGTAGATAAAAAGAACAGGCCCTTTCACTTATACAGCATTCCTACCACCAATGCCTCCCATTTTTCTCCTTCCCCACCCCCTGCCTGTTTTCTATACAAGTATTGTACTCTCACTCATTACTGTTGTTATGATAGATTTTTAGTTTAGTTATATTTCTAACTGCACTCACCACCCTTTGTGATAAGCTTCATATCATGAGTTGATCTTTTTAGCCCTAATCTCTATTGTCTCTGAGTATTATTACAATAATATCTTTTATTTTTCTTAAAATCCATAAACAAGTGAGACTATTCTGTGTCTCTCTCTCCCTCTGACATTTCTTTCAGCATAATAGTTTCCAAATATATAGTTTCCATGTATAGGAAAATGTCATGATTTCATCTCATCTGATGGATGCATAGTATTCCATTATGTAGATGTACCAGGGTTTCTTTAGCCACACATCTGTTGTTGGGTATCTGTTTGTTTCCAGATTCTGGCTATTGTAAATAGTGCTGCAATGAATATAGGTGTGCAGAAGGCATTTTTGTATTGTGTTTTTGTGTTCTTAGGGTATATTCCTACGACTGATATAGCTGGATCATATGAGAGATCAATGTCCAGTTTTTTTTAATAATCTCCATATTATTTTCATAAAGTCTGTTCTAAACAGCATCCCACCAGTAGTAAATGAGAATACCTTTCTCCCCAGAGCCCCACCAGCACATACTGTTCTTATTCTTTGTGATGTGTGCCAGTCTCTGTGATATAAGATTATACCTCATTGTTGTTTTAATTTGCATCTCCCTGATTATTAGTAATATGGAGCATTTTTATGTGTATTTTAGTCATTTGTAGTTCTTTAAGGAAATATATGTTCATTTTCTCTCTCCATTTTTTGATGGGGTTAGATGGTTTCTCTTGTTAGATTCTGTCAGTACCTTGTATATCTTAGATTTTAGCCCCTTGTCTGATGGATATTGGGTGAATCGTTTCTCCCATTCTGTGGGTGGCCTTTTTTTATCTTAGTCACTATTTTTTTTATCTGAGTCACTATTTTTTTTATCTTAGTCACTATTTATTTTTGAGGTACAGAAGCTTTTCAGCTTACTATATTCTTATCTGTTTATCTCTGCTTTGGAGAGTGATTTTTCCTCCTTGAAGATGCCTTTAGCCTCAATGTCATGGAGTGTATAAAACAGTATTTTAAATGTAGATTTTTAACTTGTTTTTTTTTTATTTTAGACTACTTTAATGTCTCTATTCGTTTATTCAGTTATTTATATAGTTTTATTCACTTAAACCATAATTGCTGGAAACCTCTATTTACCATTATTAATTTAAAAATAAATATACTTTACTATGTTTAAAGGTCTAGTAATTAAATTATTTTAAAATTTTACCTGGGTCCTTATATTTTGCAATCACATTCTTAATCTTTTATATTTTATTTTGCTTTTTCTGGTCTGGGATCATTGCTTTTCACATGCAATATTTTTTATGTCAGCCATTGTCACATTTAGTTGCTCTGCCATATATTTTAATCATTTAATTTCCTTTAATAGAGCCACTTCTCTCCAAATATCATTTTTCCTTTTGTCTCTTAAAGAGATGGGAAGCAAAAGGGAAAAAAACCTCAAGAATAAAACTTTAGTCCATTGGGTAACCCTGATTCACATCTAAAGCTTGTTAAACTTTCAATATTAGGGTGTATTATGTATTATTAGTGCTGTTTCCCATGAAGACATAACTAAATATTTTAAGTATTTGATTAATTAATTCAGTTTCTTTATTAAACTTGTATTTTTTAAATAATAATTTACTATATTGTTTTGTTATTTTGTATGCTTTTGCTGTGGTTTCACACTGGACAGTGCTCTGGCTCCATTGTGAAGACTCTCTAAGGCCTCAGAATTAAAATACAGGCTTTCTACATACAGATAATTTACCATTCCTATTGAGAATTATATCTTTGACCTAGTTATAATTGTTTTTTTTCCAAGGTAGGTTCTCTTTATGGTTCAAAATATTAGTGGCAGGGGCTGGCGAGGTGGCGCTAGAGGTAAGGTGTCTGCCTTGCAAGCGCTAGCCAAGGAAAGATCGTGACTGCGGTTCAATCCCCCGGGGTCCCATACAGTCCCCCCAAGCCAGGGGCAATTTCTGAGTGCTTAGCAGGAGTAACCCCTGAGCATCAAATGGGTGTGGCCCAATCATCATTATTTACAACATTCAAAAATGAATCATACTTGACAGATGACTAGACAAACAAGGTATGATATAAATATACAATGTAGTATTTTATTTAAAAAGATGACACTGGGGCCGGCGAGGTGGTACTAGAGGTAAGGTGTGTCTGCCTTGCAAGCACTAGCCAAGGAAAGACTACAGTTCAATCCCCCAGCATCCCATATAGTCCCCCCAAGCCAGGGGCAATTTCTGAGCACTTAGCCAGGAGTAACCTCTGAGCATCAAATGGGTGTGGCCGAAAAACCAAAAAAAAAATTAGTGGCAATTCTTAGATTTTTTAAATTTATCTTAAGGGACTAAGTCAAAATTTGCATGATATTATTTTCTTTAAATTTATTTGAATATTCAATGTGAAGGACCTACACAAAGAAAACTATAACACTCTGCTCCAAGAAATAAGAGAGGACACGCAGAAATGGAAACACATACCCTGCTCATGGATCGGCAGGATTAAGATCATCAAAATGGCAATACTCCCCAAGGCATTATACAGATTTAATGCTATCCCTCTAAAGATACCCATGACATTCTTCAAAGAAGTGGATCAGGCACTTGTGAAATTCGTTTGGAACAATAAACTCCCTAGAATAGCTAAAGCAATCATTGGGAAAAAGGATATGGGAGGAATTACTTTCCCCAAATTTAAACTTTACTACAAAGCAATAGTTATCAAAACAGCATGGTATTGGAATAAGGACAGGCCCTCAGATCAGTGGAATAGGATTGAATACTCAGAAAATGTTCCCCAGACATACAATCACCTAATTTTTGATAAAGGAGCAGGAAATTCTAAATGGAGCAGGGAAAGCCTCTTCAACAAGTGGTGTTGGCACAACTGGATAGTCATTTGCAAAAAATTGAACTTAGACCACCAGCTAACATCATGTATGAAGGTAAAATTCAAATGGACCTCGATATCAGACTCAAAACCATAAGATATATAGAACAACATATAAGCAAAACACTCCAGGACATTGAGACTACAGGTATCTTCAAGGAGGAAACTGCACTCTCCAAGCAAGTGAAAGCAGAGAAAGAGATGGGAATATATTAAGCTGAAAAGCTTCTGCACCTCAAAGGAAATAGTGCCCAGGATACAAGAGCCACCCACTGAGTGGGAGAAACTATTCACCCAATACCCATCAGATAAGGGGCAAATCTCCAAAATATACAAGGCACTGACAGAACTTTACAAGAAAAAAACATCTAATCCCATCAAAAATTGGGGAGAAGAAATGAACAGACACTTTGACAAAGAAGAAATACAAATGGCCAAAAGACACATGAAAAAATGCTCCACATCACTAATCATCAGGGAGATGCAAATCAAAACAACGATGAGATACCACCTCACACCACAGAGAATGGCAAACATCACAAAGAATGAGAATAAACAGTGTTGGTGGGGATGTGGAGAGAAAGGAACTCTTATCCACTGCTGGTGGGAATGCCGTCTAGTTCAACCTTTATGGAAAGCAATATGGAGATTCCTCCAAAAACTGGAAATCGAGCTCCCATATGACCCAGCTATATACCACTCCTAGGAATATACCCTAGGAACACAAAAATGCAATACAAAAACCCCTTCCTTACACCTATATTCATTGCAGTACTATTTACCATAGCAAGACTCTGGAAACAACCAAGATGCCCTTCAACAGACGAATGGCTAAAGAAACTGTGGTACATATACACAATGGAATATTATGCAGCTGTCAGGAGAGATGAAGTCATGAAATTTTCCTATACATGGATGTACACGGAATCTATGATGCTGAGTGAAATAAGTCAGAGAGAGAGAGAAAAACGCAGAATGGTCTCACTCATCTATGGGTTTTAAGAAAAATGAAAGACACCCTTGTAATAATAATTTTCAGACACAAAAGAGAAAAGAGCTGGAAGTTCGAGCTCACCTCAGGAAGCTCGCTACAAAGAGTGATGAGTTTAGTTAGAGAAATAACTACATTTTGAACTGTCCTAATATTGAGAATGCATGAGGAAAATGGAGAGCCTGTTTAGAGTACAGGCGGGGGTCGGGTGGTGAGGAGGGAGATTTGGGACATTGGTGATGGGAATGTTGCACTGGTGATGGATGGTGTTCTTTACATGACTGAAACCCAAACACAATCATGTATCTAATCAAGGTGTTCAAATAAAAAAAAACGTAAAAAAAGAAAAAGAAATAAAAGGAGGGGAGACATACAGACAGAGATATGGCTACACTATTATGACAATCTTAATGAATGAGAAAAGTAGAATGCCTGTCTCAAATACAGGAAAGGGATGGTGAATTCAGGAGGGAAGTGGGGGCATTGGTAGTGGGAAGGTTGCACTGGTTAATGGAAGTTTTCTTTTTATGACTGAAACCCTGCTACAATTATGCATGTAATCATGGTGCTTAAATAAAGAAAATAATTAAAAAATATTTATTTGGATATTCAAGTAAATATTTTTTCTTTCCTTTTTGCGATTTAGTGTACATGTTTAGACTGCATTGTCTATTCTTATATATATACATATATATAAGAATTTTTACAAAAATTTTGACTCATTATATTTTTTATATTTTATATGATGGTAGCAAATTTGGGGTACTTGTTAATGACAATTATTTTTAATGCTTTTGTAGTAATTTGTTGTTAGGGCCAAAAGAGAAAGCACAAAGTTTAAAAAAAGATGCTTTTTCAACATGCAAAAGTCCTATACTAGCATCTGCATATGGTCTAAAAAGCACCATCATGTGTGACCCCTGGGAATAATTGGGTTTAGTCCCAAAACAAACAAGAAAAAATTTACATCAGAGAAAGTTTTATGAAAGAGCTTTATTGTAGTTAGTTCCACTTTAATTGTTTTCCTGTTTTTCTTAAGTTGTACAAATTCCCTTTATTATTTTATACTCTTTCTGTTTTTTAAATATTGTGCTCTAAACACAAAAATACAATACAAAAACCCCTTCCTTGCACCTATATTCATTGCAGCACTATTTACCATAGCAAGACTCTGGAAACAACCATGATGCCCTTCAACAGATGAATGGCTAAAGAAACTGTGGTACATATACACAATGGAATATTATGCAGCTGTCAGGAGAGATGAAGTCATGAAATTTTCCTATACATGGATGTACACGGAATCTATTATGCTGAGTAAAATAAGTCAGAGAGAGAGAGAAAAACGCAGAATGGTCTCACTCATCTATGGGTTTTAAGAAAAATGAAAGACACCCTTGTAATAATAATTTTCAGACACAAAAGAGAAAAGAGCTGGAAGTTCCAGCTCATCTCAGGAAGCTCACCACAAAGAGTGATGAGCTTAGTTAGGGAAATAACTACATTTTTAACTGTCCTAACAATGAGAAATTATGAGGAAAATGGAGAGCCTGTCTAGAGTACAGGTGGGGGTCGGGTGGGGAGGAGGGAGACTTGGGACATTGGTGATGGGAATGTTGCACTGGTGATGGGTGGTGTTCTTTACATGACTGAAACCCAAACACAATCATGTATGTAATTAAGGTGTTTAAATATATTTAAAAAAAGATTGTGCTCTAAATATTTACTCTGAAATACACTAAATAAATATTTTAGTATATTGTATAACTTTTAACAAATGTAAAGGTTTATTATACACATGCTACTTATTTTCTTCAGATATAGTGTCAATAAAATTAAGGGTTTTTTTTTTGGTATTATAGTCAAAATATCCAAGAATTATCAATGCCTGTCATATTCCACTGTTTTTCTTTCAAGTAAAAATATGTTTCTGAGGAAATTAAAGTTTGTACCTTAACAGAATATAATAACTCTGTTGTTAAGTGCTTTTAATATAAAGCTCTACCAATAAAATTTATTTTGATTATTCCTCATTTCATTGATAAAAATCAGCAAAGTATGTTTGATCAAAGGACATTCTTCCTTTTACTTATCCCAGATGTCTGAACATACTAGTTATATCCAGGTCTGTGAGAGGAAGGAAGTAATACTTTCTACCTCAACATTTTGAGGTAGAATTCAAGAATGGTACAATGAGGATAGATAGTTTAGGACACTTGCTTTATAGTGGGATATAGGAAGAACATTATTCCCCCTTTAAATATCTCTGATTGCTTCAGCCAAATGTAAGTAATATTCAAGATGAATATTTGTCTTTTTAACTATGGTATATATAATTCATAGTCACTTGATTAATAAGTAATCAAGTGGCCTCATCCATGCTCCAGAATCTAGTTATGTAAGCCATTGTATAATCCATTATGTAGGTTTTAATATCGATATAAATAGAAGTTTATTTGGAACTACAATCATGTATACATTTTGTGACACATAACATATATAAAGTATCTTAGTAGAAGTTAAAATATAGGAAATAAAATAGTTGGAAATTTGATTCACTTTAATAATGTAGGATATAATAAAAGAAAATATAAAATGTGTATTCTATTAAAATAATCTGAGTAATTGATAAAATGATAAATGATAAAAAGAGAGATATAGTTTTATTCTCAAAGAACTCAAAATCTGATTAAGAATATAAGAGGCATATATAAAGCAACTGAGACTTTAAAAATAATCTCAGCAAAATCTCTAATATTTATGGTATTAAAGTCAAAATATGAAGTGATAAACCTGAGGTTAACATTATTCAGTGAAAATTTAACAAAAATGGGGTCTTGATGTAGAAGAATGAGAAAACTCAATTTGTGTAGTAGAGAATTTGTGGAAATAACTACACTAACAACTATCATGACAATGGTAGTAGGTGAGAGAAATAGAATGACTTCTCAAAGACAGGCAGAGGTGAGGAAGGAGGGAGATGGGAGGCATTGGTGAGCGGAAGGTTGCACTGGTGAAGGCAGTGTACTTTTTATGACTTTTAATGAAACCCAACTACAAAAATATTTATAACCATGGCTCTTAAATAATGATATATATTAAAATATATTTTATTTAAAGCATTGTGATTTATGATTTTTCATAGTTAAATTTTAGACATACACTATTTTAGCACCAAAGTCAATTTCCCTCACCAATATTACCAGAGTTCACATGCCACCCTGGCCTGCCATTATAACAGGCACTTTTATGCATTTAGTTGTTAAAGTTTAGATTTCATCATTTTATTATGTCCTCCATGGCTTGGATATAATATATGGGGTCTCAGTTTACATTTTTACATAAGTAATCAGACAGAGTCATAAGAAAAGTTTCTTTTTAGCCAGAGGTTGTCGAACATCTACTTGGCTCTTAATGAGTCAGCCAAGCTTCTCTTTCTGCTGTTTTACCCTGCCACAATTGTTAGCCAGAATTTAACATAAACCACCTGAGGTTGACATAATTAGCTAACTTGTTCTAATTAACTCAGAAAGGATGGAAGGGAAAAATAAATTAATTTATGGGTAAGCTAAAGAAGACTTTAGAAGCTGGGGGTATGAAAATAAATCCTAGCAACTTTCCAAGTCCACCAAAATGCAGGAGTCCAATAGATGAGGACCTAAAAACAGCAATGAATGTCTTAAGAATAGAAATTAAGAAATCACTAGCCTGTGAAATTAAAAAATCTATAGATGAACAATTCAACCAATTCACAGAACTTTTACAGAAGATGAAAGAATCTATACAAATGGAATTAAGGAAAATAAAAAACATGTTAGCAAGCCATAATAGCAGAATTACATTGTTGGAGAATTGCATAGAACAACTTTAAGAAAACTACAAACCAGCAATAACAAAGAAGTCAATAAGGAAACAAGAGACAAAACATTAGAAGAAAATGTTAGGTACTTAATGAACAAAGACTAAAGAAACAATTTATGACTTGTAAGAATACCAGAAGGGGAGGAAAATGGGAAAGGCAGTGAACAACTAGTGAGAGAGATAATAGAAGAAAATTTTCCCACTGTCTGAAAGGAGGCTGCTGTACAAATCCAAGAGTCAAAAAGAGTGTCAAACAAAAAAGACCCTAACAGAACTATACCAGATATATAATAATCAAAATGGAAAAAAGCACAAAGTGACAACTCGTTAAAGTAGTAAGAGAGAAAAACAACCTCAAGTATAAACAAAAGAACATGAGAATCAAACCAGACCTTCTATTTGAAACAATACATGCAAAAAAGAATGGAATGACATTTAAACTTTTAAGTGAAAGAAATTTCAATTTAGAGTACACTACCCAGGAAAACCCTTTTTACATGGGATGGAGAGTTAAAAATATTCTTAGGCAAAAGGGAACTCAAAATATCACACTAATCAAATTGATGCTCCATGAAAATTCAAAGATCAATTATTAAATCCAATTCCCCAATTGTAAGAAGAACAACCCTACACAATATAATGACACAGCAACCCTTTCTATCATAAATTTCCTTAAATGTTACTGAACTAAGCACTTCTATCAAAAGACACAGAGTAGAGGGTAGGATCAGGAAACAAAATATGGATATCTGATGCTAGCAGGAAACACACTTACAAGTTCAGGATAGATACAGACTCAGTAAAGTGATGGAAAACAATTATACAAGCTTCTGGGAAACAAACAAACAAGCAAAGGCTGGGTCATCCATACTTATATCAGATCAAATCTCATTCAATGTCAAACAAAGTACTCATAGACAAAGATGGACAGTACTTATTGATTAGGGGAACATTAGACCAAGAAGTACTAAAGCTGTTCAACATTTTTGCACAAAATGCAGAAGCAGAAAAATATGTAAGGCATTTGTTCACAAACCAAGAGAAACAAATGGAAGAAAATGTGTTAATATTGGATTATTTCAATAAATCATTATTGCCTCTAGATAAATCCACTAAGCAGAACACTAGCAAAGACATAGAAATCCTAAATGAGAAAGTAAAAAAAAAAAAAAAACAGGACAAATGGATCTATACAGGGCCTCTGTCCCCCCCGAAAAGCTGATTACACATTTTATCTCAAGTACACAAAAAATCTTCTCTAGGATAGACCATGTTTTAAGACAAAAGACCAACCTACATTAAGTCACAAATATAAGAATTATACCAAGCACTTTATCGACAACAGTTCCAAAATTAAAGTTGATTGTAAAAAGATTTGGAGAAAGTCTAACACCTGAAGATTAAATAACATGCTTTGCAACAACAACTGAATCATAGAGAAAAATCAATAGAGAAATAAAAAGATTCTTTGAGACAAATGACAATGAAGAAACAAATTGCCAAAATTTTTGAGAATTAACAAAAGCAATAATTAGGGGGGAACTCATAGCAATGCAGGCGTGCATTAGGAAAGAAGAAATGACCAAATCAATGACCTAAAGAGATACCTTAAATTTCCGAAAAACCAATAGCAAAGGAATCTGAAGTCAAGCATCAGTAAAGAAATAGTAAAAAGTAGAGCAGAAATCGACAGCATAGAAACAAAGAAAACCAAAGTATTAATGTGACCAGGAGCTCGTTTTTTAAAAGTATCAATGAGATACACAAACTGCAAGCAAGGTTCATAGGGGAAAAAAAGAATACTCAAATAAATTAAATCAGAAATGACAGGGGAAAGATTACAACAGAAACCTCACCAATTCAAGACATCATAAGGTCCTATTATGAACGACTGTACTCAGTGAAGCTAGAGAATATACAAAAAATGGACAAATAACTGAAAAAATATCACCTCCCAATACTTAATAATGAGAAAGTAAAAAAGTCTAAACAAGCCTATAAAGATTAAGGAAATCAAAACAGTGATTAAGAAACTCCTCAAGAATAAGACTCCAGAACCACATGGGTTTACAGGTGAATTCTATCAAACATTCCGAGAAGAGCTATTACCATTAATCTTTAGACTCTTCCAAAACATCAAAAAATGGATATTTTCCCTAACTCCTTTTCTGAAACTAATATTATAGTCATTCCCAAAGCTGACAAAAATACCACCCAGAAAGAAAACTACAGGCCAATTTCACTAATAAACATGGATGTAAAAATTCTAAACAAATTTTTAGCGAACAGAATTTAACAACACATCAAAAGAATTATTTACCATGCTCAAGTGAGTTCCAACACAAGAATGCAAGGTTGGTTCAACATACACAAATCAATCAACATCATACACCATATAAACAGAAAAAAGGACAAAAAGTACATGATCATATCGAATCAATGCAGAGAAAGCATTTGAATAAACCTAATTACCTATTCATGATAAAAGAAATACCTCACCAATATAGGTGAAAAAAAACAATATATTTTCACCAATATAGGTAAAAAAATACCTCACCAATAAAAAAAATTATTTTACCTTCCTCAAACTAATAACAGCCATCAATAAAAATTCTAAAGCCAGCATTATCCTTAATGATGAAAAAATGAAAGCATTTCCACTAATATCAGACAGTAGACAAGGCTCTCCACTTTCTCCATTTTTTCAACATAGTATAGAAGTCCTAGAAATAGTAATTAGACAGAGAAGGAAATATAAAATCATTATTAATGGGACCGAAGAGATAGCATAGAGGTAAAGTGTTTGCCTTGCAAGCAGAGGGAGGGTGGTTCGAATCCTGGCATCGCATATGGTCCCCCGAACCTGGCAAGAGCAATTTCTGAATATAGTCCCAGGAGTGACCCCTTAGCACTGCCGGTGTGACCCCCCCAAAAATTATTAAGTGGATTCTAATAAACATTGGTGTCTAAATTGAGATAATAGTATTAAAAATTGTAATTGGCCATTAAAAAATGGCCACAGATGTGGCCTTTTGGTTTAGAAATAATGAGCAGTACTGCTGATATGCAGCTTTGGTGGAGCATGTTTTTGGGTCCAGGCTTAACAGAGGTGCAAGAAGGTTGGGGGAGAGATACTTCACTGACTCAATAAAATTTCTGGCCATAAAATTTCAAATTGCTGGATATCTGGAAATTTGGTGAGATTAATGTTTCTCGATATCTGCAGTTGTGTGGTGAAACTGGGCCATTGATGAAGTGGCATTTGTGGATAATGGGTGCAGCTGTCATGGGTTTAAAAGGGTGAGGACTTGGATCGCCCTGTCTTCACAATATTTCCAGCTTTCAGCTATTAGCTGGTTGCCAATGTTTCATAGACATATATTTTTTATAAAGGAGTGAGGTGATGGAGAGGTGGACCAAGCCATAAGGCATCTGCCTTGTGCCTGCCAGTCTAGGACAGACTGCAGTTCAACTCCCTGACTTCCCATATGGTTCCCCAATCCAGGAGTGATTTCTGAGTGCATAGCCAGGAGTAACCCCTGAGTGTCACCAGGTGTGTCCCAAAAACAAAACAAAACACAAAAAGATGTAGGAGTGGGTCTATGGAGAAGACAGAATAAAAAGCTCTACTGAAACAATTAAATTAATGCTCATTTATTTGAAAATTTCCACCAACCTCTATCAAAATCAAATCATTAGACCTTCTAATTAAGAACTCTGGTCTCTGATGCCTCTGATAGAGTACAAGACCTTGTTTAGTGACATTGTTCACATTCTCTAAATTAATTTGTGACCACTGGAATTAAAACATAGTACTATAAGATTTCCTTTGAAAGTTTTGTGAATAAAATTTTTATTTTACCTAGTATATTGTCAAAATTATTCCATATTTTTATTTTAAATGCATTTCTTTTTAAAATATGCAAGCAGAACTATTTAATATGTAGCAAATAGAATTATAATTCCTCTGTATAAGGCAAAAAGTTTGTATAAATGGGCTTTGTTTGGTTCTAGATAAAAATTAAGGAGTTATTTATGGATGAAATGACAATTTTGAATTCTGAATATTGGGTAAAATATTTTTTTCGTTTTGTTTTGTTTTGTTTTTGGGTCATACCCGGCGGTGCTCAGGGGTTACTCCTGGCTGTCTGCTCAGAAATAGCTCCTGGCAGGCACGGGGGACCATATGGGACACCGGGATTCCAACCAACCACCTTTGGTCCTGGATCGGCTGCTTGCAAGGCAAACGCCGCTGTGCTATCTCTCCGGGCCCTGTAAAATATTTTTTGTTTGTTTTTGGGACAACAGGGATCGAACAGAGATCTGACTGGGTCAGTCATGTGCAAGGCAAATGCCCTTTCAAATTAAACGCCCTACCACTGTGCCACCATTTTGTCCCGCTGGGTAAAATATTCTTGTGCCAGATAGCATATGTAGTATTGTGAGAGAACTGCAATATGTCTGTGAACTTGAGATATATTTTTCCTGAAATTTTTTCTAAAGCCAAAATTTTATTTTTCAATGTGAAACACACTGAGATTCATAAATCTGGACAAGATCTTCCTATCTTTCATACACTCCAAGCCCATCAACTGTACGTTTAGTAAATTTTGGTGAGTGGTTTCAAATTAACAATTATACAATCAATGAAAAATATTGCTGCTCAATTTTATAGGATCGTTATAGCATGAGCTAGTTATTTCATTTTCACAAATGAGCATCCTGCTCTGTTTTATAAAAATAAAAAATTACAATTATGTTGAATATTATTGTCTTCATTATTCCATTTATCTCCTTATGATAAAGAATAGAACTGCGGCATAACTATACAAAACTAAGTTTTATTTTTTGATAATTAAACATTTAGATTAGAACATTCTCTTCATTAGTATATTTCATTATGCTTCACTGTTTCTTCATAGACCATAAATCAACCTACATTGGACCCCTGTGACCAATGCATGAAAACAATGCAATAAACAGACAAGAAAATTGATCTCTTGCTTATATAATTTTTATTTCAACATAATTTTTTTGAATTGTTCATCATTTTATTTTTTTTTAATTTATTTAAACACCTTAATTACATACATGATTGTGTTTGGGTTTCAGTCATGTAAAGAACACCACCCATCACCAGTGCAACATTCCCATCACCAATGTCCCAAGTCTCCCTCCTCCCCACCCGACCCCCACCTGTACTCTAGACAGGCTCTCCATTTTCCTCATACATTCTCATTATTAGGACAGTTCAAAATGTAGTTATTTCCCTAACTAAGCTCATCACTCTTTGTGGTGAGCTTTCTGAGGTGAGCTGGAACTTCCAGCTCTTTTCTCTTTTGTGTCTGAAAATTATTATTACAAGGGTGTCTTTCATTTTTCTTAAAACTCATAGATGAGTGAGACCATTCTGTGTTTTTCTCTCTCTCTCTGACTTATTTCACTCAGCATAATAGATTCCGTGTACATCCATGTATAGGAAAATTTTATGACTTCATCTCTCCTGACAGCTGCATAATATTCCATTGTGTATATGTACCACAGTTTCTTTAGCCATTCGTCTGTTGAAGGGCATCTTGGTTGTTTCCAGAGTCTTGCTATGGTAAATAGTGCTGCAATGAATATAGGTGTAAGGAAGGGGTTTTTGTATTGTATTTTTGTGTTCCTATATTTCAACATAATTTTTTAAAAAGTATTAAGGGAATTAGTTTACAGATTTTTCTTATGGATAACAGTTTAATAACTCTACTTGTAAGAGTTGCATTAAATTATTTTTAAAGTATTTTGGTAGAACAAAGTAATAGTATGGTTCCTGAATTTGTTCCCACATGATTAGAGTGATCCCAGCATCACTGAGTGGAACCTCTAAAACCTTTAAAGGGTGAATCAGTAGATAACATTTTATATTTTATTTATATTTGAGTTTCAGTTATACAGTGTGCAGCCTCTATTCCATCACCAGTGCACATTTGCCACCACAAAGTCCTCCATTTCAGACTCTCTGTACCTTTATGCCAAATATTTTTCTTCTTTCTCTTTCTTTCAGTCTTCCTTTTATTATTTTTAGAAAATGTGATTTTCAATAAAGTTACTGAAGGGGTATCATTTATATCACTTTACCTCCTTTCAGCATCCAGTTGTCCAGCGTAATCATTTCCAACTATCATTTTGACAGTAGCCTATTTTCTATTCTAACTACCCCCAACACTCTTTATGGCAAGGATCTCACCATGGAACAGACATCGTAGGCCTTGTTTCTATTGTCTTTGGGTATTATTGCCATCTTATTATTGCTATCTTATTTTTAATACCCAAAATGAGTGCAGGCATTCTATGTCTATCCTTCCCCCTATGACTCATTTATCTCAGAATAATACTTTCTTATACATCATGTGTAAACAAATTTTATGGATTCATATTTTCTAAAATTTGTTTAGTATTTCATTAAGTTGTACCATATTTTTTTATCCACTCATCTGTTCTGGGACACTTGGGTATTTTAAGATTCTAGGTACATTAAATAATTCTATAATGATTATATACGTGTAGATATTTTTTTCTGTATTGTGTTTTTGTGTCTCTAGGGTATATTCTTGGGAACAATATTGCTAGATCAAATAAGAGCTTAATTTCCAGTGTTTTTTTTTAGGAATGTACATATTGTTTTTCAAAACGGCTACACTATCCTAAAGTTCAATAAGCAATGAATGAGAATCCTTTTCTGCATTTGCAACAGCATCAGTTGTTTCTGTTCATTTTAATGTGCACCAGCTTATGATATGTGACATATTTCATTTTTGTTTTGATTTGCATCTCTCCAAATATTACTGATGTAAAGCATTTTTATATGACTTTTGGCTGCTGCATTTATTCTGAGAAAGTCTTTTTAATCTTTTTCACATTTTGAGAGTCTTACATGTTTTTTGCTTATTATTATCTATATTATAAGATTATATTGGATGAATAGTTTCTCTAGTTAAGTTCTACCAGTGCCTTATATAACATAGATGGTAATACTTTACCAGGTGGATATTGAATGAGTAGTTTGTTCCATCCCATACGCAGTCTTTTAATTCTGGTCATCATTTAATTTGAGATGCAGAATCTCCTTCGAATTATATAGTTCCATTTGTTTATATCTTATTTCACTTGTTTGGTCAGTGTTCTGTCATCCTTGATAAAATTTCTAGCTTTAATGTCATGGAGAGTTATAATTACATTTCCCTCTATAAACTAATGGTTTTAGGTATACTATCAAGGTCTCTAATCCATTTTTATATGACCTTTGTGAATAGTGTTAAAAAGAGGTCAGAGTTCATTTATTGGCATGTAGAAAACAATCTATCTCAACATAACTTATAGAAGAGGTTTTTATTGCTCTACTTCATATTGTTTAATTGTTTAATTGATCATATACATATCATTTTTTATCAGGGTACTTCCATCTATCCCATTGATCTGAAAATCCCTCTTTATTTCAGCACCATGCTATAATTGCTAGAATACAGCTTGACATTGGGGAAAGTGATGCTACCCACCTTCATATTCCCAAGGATTGCTTTAATTGCATGCAAAGATTTATTGTTCTGTATGAATTTCAAAAGTGCTTAATGTATTTCTTGAAATACACTGAGTATAATTATTGAGGCTGCATTAAATTTGTAGTATTATTTGGGGGTTAATGTCATTTTAATGATGTTAATCTTCCCAATCAATGAAAAGAGGATGCTTTTTTATTTCTTTCCATGGTCTTTGATTTCTTTATGTAATGTTTTGTAGTTTTCATTTTATAGGATTTATTCCTCTTCAGTTATTAACATCTGAGGTGCTTGATTTTTTTGTTTGCTTGTTTTTAGGTCACACCTGGTGATGTGTAAGGTTTATTCCTGGCTCTGCACTCAGAAATTGCTTCTAGTAGGTTCAGGGGACCATATGCAATGCTGGGGATCAAATTTGGGTTAGCCACATGCAAGGTGAATGCCCTACTTGCCATGCTAACTCTCTGGCCCCAACGTGTTTGAATTTTTGAGACACAATTGTGAATGGGATTCTTAAAATATCAATTTCTACACTTTTATTATTTTTTATACAAAAGGCATAGATTTTTGCATATTATTCTTTTAGCCTGAGACTTTACATATCTACAGCTTCTAGAAGCTGTTATATTTTGTAGGGTTTGGGGATTTTTTTCAATATGATGTCACTTATATACAGTGAGAGTTTTACTACTTCCTTTTCGATGTAGCTGACTTTTGTGTCTTTTATCGCTAATTGCTATGGCAAAAACTATCATACTATAATGAATAGATTTGGGAAGAGTAGGCAAGCTTGTATTGGGCTACATATCAGAGGAAAGACTTTTAGCCTCTGCTTATTAAATATAATGTTTGTTGTGGTTTTGTGATAAGATGCAGAGAAATTTAGGAAATGAGAAAAGTTTTTTCACTTTTTATCTTGTTGGGATATTTTATCAAAAGAATTTATCATGAAATTTTAAATTTTGTAAAATGCTTTATATGAACATAAAATATGATCATATATTACTGTTTAATTTTTAGTATGGGATATTATGTTGATTGACTTCAATATGTTAAATCATACTTGTATAACTAAGATAAAATACTTCGTCATGACTTATGATCTTTTTAATAAATTTTTATTCTATTTGTTACTATTTTGTTTACACTCTGCATCTGTGTTCATCAAGGTTATTGCTCTATAAATCTTTTTCTTTTGAGGTATCTCTCTCATATCAAAATAAAATGAATAAAGACATTACTTTATAGAAAATTTTGGGAGTGCTTTTGTTTCTTCAGTTTTCTAGAAGTGTTTTCACAGTATTGACAGTAGGTGCTCAATAAAAATATGAATAAATTCACTTGTGAATTAACTGGGACAGGTTTTTGTCTTTGCAAAGAATTTTTATTACCATTTCAATTTCTTGATGGTGACAGGTATGTTCATGAATTCTAAATCATCTCGATTAGAACTAGTTCAGTTAAAGGAGTCCAAGAATTTATCTATCAGTGAGAAGATAAAATGCATAACAACTCCATAAAAGAGAAAAGGCTGGAAAAGAGCCTTAAAATAATCAGACAATGAAAAATTCCTCAAAAAATGTGAACAAATAAAAATAGAGGTCTACAATAAACTCAATAGAAAAAAATATAAGAATCATTGGAGTCCTAAAGGCCCAGGATAAAAATATCCATGAAAAATCAACAGTCAAGGATATAATTGCAGAAAATGCTCAGAGCTAAAAAGTGCATGCAACCAAATACTGCATGACCAGAGAATACTGGTTAAAAGAAATCAAAAAAATAAATACTCCAATGCACAACCTAGTCACAATTACAAATCCCACAGATAAAGGTGAAATACAAAGGGCAGCATGGTCAAAAATTTATATGCAAAAGAATATCCTTAAAATTTACAGAAAATTTGTCAAAAGCAAGCCACATGGTCAGATGGCAGTGTGGAATATAGTGATAAAAGTCAATGAAATAAATGTTTTGCCAAAAATACTTCATCTGGGGCTGGAGAGATAGCATGGAGGTAAGGCATTTGCCTTTCATGCAGGAGGACATTGGTTTGAATCCTGGCGCCCCATATGGTCCCCCGTGCCTGCCAGGAGCAATTTCTGAGCCTGGAGCCAGGAGTAACCCCTGAGCACTGCCGAGTGTGACCCAAAAAACCACACACAAAATAAAACTTCATCCATCCAGACTAATATTTAGATTTGAAGGAAAGATACACAGTTTAATAGATAAACAACTTACAGGCTCAAACCAATCTTACAAAAAAACGGAAAGATCTACTTTACGAAAAGACAGACCCAATAAATAAAGCAAACTATTACAAAAAGATGACATTATATCCTTTGAAAATAAATTTTTTCAGTGTCAATAAATTAAATGTACCAGTTAAGGGCAAAGATTGGCAAATGAATCAAAATGCTGAATCTAATATCGAGCTGCCTCTAAGAACCACATTTCAATAGTCAGAACAAACATAAACTCAAAGTCAAAGGTTGAAAAAATTTAAGCATTCAAGAATCATTCAAGCAAACAACTCATAAAAAGGCAGGAATGGCCATACTTATATCAGATTACACACATTTTAAACTGAAAAAGCCAATAAATGACAGAGATTGACAATTCTGGATAATCAAGGGATGTATGCACCAGAAAGAAATCAGGCTCATAAATTTATAAGCACACAATGATGGACCTGCAAAATATTTCAAACAATTGCTGACATAGTTAAAGAAAGACATCAGTAGCCACACATTGATAGTAGGAGACTTCAACACTGTCCTGTCACACCTTGATAAGTCAACAATGCTAAAACCAACAAGAATATACTAGCTCTGAAAGAAAAAAATGGTAAAGAATGGTTTTGTAGACATATATGGGCTCCCCATCCCCAGAAAATAGGATACCGATTATTCTCCAATGTACATAAGTCATTCTCCATGATAGACCACATTCTGAGTCATAAAACATACCTCCATAAAATCATGAGAATAGAAATTATAAGAACTAACTTCTCTTATTATCATGCTCTAAAATTAGAGATTAATGACGGAGATAGATACTTTAAAAGCTGGAAATTAAATAACTTACTACTGAACAAAAAATGAGTCAAAGAAACAAAAAGATTTCTTTAAACAAATGAGAATGAACACACAAATTATCAGAATTTGTAGGACACAGAAACTTACCTTGGTTAGGACATCACTGCGACACCCTGGACCACCACTAGGTGCATCAGTTTCCACCCCAGAACAACCCACATGCTCAGCACCTTCAAGTCAGAGAAAAAGAATGAAAAATCCTCTCAGGCAACTTCCGCCCAAGCTCTAGAATTGTGAACTCCACTCCCCACCCTCTTCCCCACCCAGATAACTCTGACCCTATCTTGGCTAGGCTACCCATGTAATCTCCCCAGAACTGTCACTAGGTACATCAGATTCCCCCCAGGGCAACTCACATGCTAAAAACCTTCAGGTCAGAAAAAAGGGAAAAAAATCATGCAGGCAACTTCTGCCCAGGCTCCAGGTTTGCGAACTCTGCCCCCTAACCCATACCCTTCCCCAGACTGCAAAGACACTGAGGACATTTTATCTTACACCATATAAATCTAGACAGGCCAGACCTAACATTCATTTCCTTAGGTAATACACAGCCCCAAATTCAGAAGTGTAAAACAATGAAGTAATTTGCAATACCTATATCATACTTAGATAACCTCTCTTACTGGGAAAAATAAACTCCAAATTGGATATACCTCTAATCCACTTCTAATACAATTAGTTCAGCAGACTACTTTATTAAACACCCTGAAATTTTAGCATTCAAAACCATCAAGAGCAAAGAATATGGATAAACTAAGGAAGACACTAGCATCTGGGGAAAAGAAAAGAAATTTTATCAAGTTTCCAAGTCCAGCAAAATGCATGAGCCCAAAAATTGAGGACATAAAATTGGCATTTACTATCTTAGCAATGGAAATCAAAGACTCAATAGTCTTCAAAATTAAAAAATCTATAGATAAACAATTAAACCACCTCAAGAACTCTTACGAAGATGAGAAGATCCATAAAAATGGAATTAAGGAAAATATAGTACATGTTAGCCAGCCATAATATTAGAATTACATCACATTCAGGAAGTTGAAGAAAAATTACAAGCCAGTAAGGACAAAGAAGTCAATAATGAAACATGAGACAAAATATTGGAAGATAATGTTAACTACTTAATGAACAAATACAAAAGAAACAATTTACACCTTATAGGAATACCAGAATGGAAGATAAAGGGGAAAGGTGATGAACAACTAGTGAGGAAGGTAATAGAAGAGAGCTGAACGAGTCTCTGGAGAGAGGCTGCTGCACAAATCCGATAGACAAAAAGAGTACCAAACAAAATAGATTATAACAGTACAACACCAAAAATATAGTGATCAAAATGGCAAAAAAGCAAAGAGACAAGCTCTTTGAAACAAAAAGGGAAACAAAAACAATCAAGTACAAAGGAAATGACATAAGAATCAAACCAGAGTTTCAATTTGAAACAATCCAGGTAAAAAAAGAATTTAAACTTTTGAGTGAAAGAAACTTTCAACCTAGAGTCTACTACCCAGGAAAACTCTCATTTTCATGGGGTAGAAGGTTAAAAACCTTCTCAGACATAGAACCGACACAGTTCCCAGCAACAGCACCAGGAAGCAAACTACTCCCTAGGAAATTCCTAATACAACTCTGGCACCAACTTGCACCAGTTTTGATATGACATCCTAACAATAAGAAAACGGCAACAACTTGGTCTATGAACGGATTGCCCTATCTCATCACCTAATGGTAAGATAAAACCAGAAGACATGTTGTTCTTTGCTCTGTGCAAAAGCCAAGATCTCTACAAAATACTGACTTTGATAAAAATGATTGGGAAGAACCTATCATGGGACCAATAAGAAAGACTCTAGCCCAGGCCTCAGCCTCGTACAAAAACCAAGATCTCTAATTCCAGAAGTCTGACTTTGACAACTGTGACTGAGCAGAACTTCTGGAATCACGCTGAAAGACTCTATCCTAAGCTTTGTCCTAGGATCAGAGCAAAATCCAAGACCACTAATTACAGAAGGCTGATTACATCAACAGTAATGGAACAAAACTTCTAGAACTGAAAAGAATACTCTATCCTAGCTTTCATCCTATGGCCTGTGCAAACACTGAAATAACCTGGCATTATAAAAAGACCTTAGAGTGTGAAAATGAGCATATATGGAACCTCTAGTAGTTTCCATGGCTGTATGCTACAACAGTGGAGGAACCCTCCATCTCTTAGGCCAAGGGAATTCCCTGACTAATTTTCCCAAACTTACTGTGCCTAATGCAAAAAAAAAATCACAAAGCCTTGCCACACCATTTTTCTTTTACTTCTCTTTTCTATTTTTCTTTCTTTTTCTTCTTCTTTTTATTATTTTAATTATTTTATTTACTTTTGTTCTCATGGATATTATATAATGGTGGTTGTTTTTAGAAGCTGGGTGCCTTTTTTTGTAGATGCTTATTTTGTTTTGTCTTTGTTTTTGTTTTGTTTTGTTTTCTTTTCCTCTTTTAAGTCGATATTTATAAACTAGAAGAAATCCTCCCATATTTTTTTGTTTTTGTTGTTGTTTTTGTTTTTCAAAATAACCACATAATTTTAATCCTCTTGTTCTGCCTCATGAATTGAGGGGGCAAAATGGAGGGCACCAAGACCAAACAGTTGTATGAACATTAAGTGGAAATAAAAATGATCAGACTCAAAGACCAAACCCAATGTCAATGACAACTGAATTGATACCCAGTCTACAACAAACTATAGACAGGGAGGAGCAGTTAACACTAGCAGACCTGCAGGGGGACAAGAAAGGAAAATATGGTATGTATGCTGGGAGTAGGGGTGGAGGGAGGACAACACTGGTGGTGGGAATGGCCCTGATTTATTGTTATCATGTACCTAAATATTACTGTTACTGTGAAAGATGAGTAATTTACTTTGGTCAAAATAAAATTGTTTAACAAAAATGAAAGAAAACTACAGGCCAATTACACTAATGAACATGGATGAAAAAATTCTAAAAGAAAATTTTAGCTAACAAAATCCATAACACAGCCAAGAGATTATTCACCATAATCAAGTAGGTTTCATCCCAGAAATACAGGATGGTTCAATGTATGCAAATCAATCAACATTATACACTATATCAATGAAAAGAAGGAAAAAATCCATGAATTCATATCAATCTGTGCAGAGAAAGCATTTGACAAAATTGAACACCCATTCATGATGAAAACCCTCACCAAAATAGGGGTGGAAAGAACCTTCCTCAATATAGTAAGAGCAATCTATAAGAAGCCCACAGCCAGCATTTTCCTTTATGCTTTCAGAATTCTGTCTCTATCTGTGGGATTCATCATTGTGACTAGGATGTGTCTTGTGGTGTTTTTTCCTGGGGTCTCTTCTAGTTGGTACTCTTTGGGCATGCAGAATTTGGTCGCATGTATTCTTACCTCTGGTAGTTTCTCTTTAATGATGTTCTTGACTGTTGATTCTTCCTGGAGATTTTCTTCCTGGGCTCTCGGACTCCAGTGATTCTTAAGTTGTTTCTATTGAGTTTATCAAAGACTTCTATTTTCATCTGTTCACATTCTTTGAGTAATTTTCCCATTGTCTGATCATTTGCTTTAAAGCTTTTTTCCAATCTCTTCTGCTGTATGGAGTTGTTATGCACCGCATCTTCCAGCTCACTAGTTCTATCCTCATCTGCTGTTACCCTGTGGGAGAGCTTATCCGTTGAGTCCTTCAATGTGTCTACTGAGTTTTTCAGAGCTGTTATTTAATATGTTATTTCAATTTGGAGTTTTCTGGTTTTTATCTTCATATTTTCTTGGTCCTTATTAGTGTTCTGCTCAACTCGATTTATGCTTTCTTTGAGTTCTTTGAAGATCTTTCATATTTCTACTCTAAACTCCATATCTGAGAGACTGAATAGGTGGTTGGCCGTTTTTGGGTCATCAGAGTTGCCATCTTCATTCTCTATGTTTGGTGCTGGCCTTTGTTGTTTTCCCATTGTCACATTTATATTGTGTGTTTTTCTACGTGTTGTGGTGGTATTCATTGACTAAATAATGTGCGCGACCATGTAGCAAAGCAGAGTGGCCTCGCTCCTCTGTCTCCACCCTTTCTGAGCGGCTCAACTCACCTCCAAGGAAGGAGAGTGGTGAGGGATGAAGCCACACACAGGATCAGATATTAAGCCTGAACATGCAGCAGAGGGGACAGTCTAGAGCTAGCATTTCCTTTTATGGTGAAAAATTGAAAGCATTTCTACTAAAGTCAGGCAAGGCTGTCTACTGTCCTCACTCTTATTTAATATGGTATTAGAAGTCCTTGCAATAGCAATCAGACAAATAAAGGAAATCAAATGAATTAAAATAATGAGGAAGTCAGGCCTGAATCCAGGGACCCCCAACCGACTGCAGGCAGGGTGAGTGTTCCATCTGGCCACCTCCCCACATGGCGGTGGACCCCTGCACTCTGCCACAGCCCCTTGCCTAACCCCAGGAACCCCACCCAACTGCAGGCACAGTGAGTGCCCTACCTGGCCACCTCCCCACGTGGGCACTGGATCCCCGCACTTAGCCACAGCCCAGCTGTGGAAACCCCAACCCAAATGTAGGCAGAGTGAGTGCCCCACCCAGCCACCTCCCACTTGGGAACCAAAACCCCACGCTCCACTGAAGCCCCGCGCCTGACCCCAGGGACCCCTGACTGCAGGCAGGGGAGTGCCCCACCCGGTCACCTCCCCATGTGGGCACCCTGAGAACCCTGCACCTGACCCACTCTGTGCCGCTGGGAAGGACTAGAACCTATAGACCAGGTGAGATTGGGTCTACTCCTCGGATCTTGGAGTATCCTAGAGCAGCCTGCCTCCTGAGCTCTGGAGTGGACCTGGGATTCTCAGGGACAGAGAGAGGCTGCCAGGTGGGTCTGGCAGAGAAAATTTCCTTGGCTGAGGCCCTGGAGGGTGGAGCTCCACAACTCCCAGGGAAAGGAGGGAGGATAGGGAGTTAGGCTCAAGTGCCCATTGTGCACCATTGTGGCTAGGAGTGGAAATGCACTAGCTGGCAACAAAAGGGAAGAACAGACTGGGCCCCACTAGAGAGCACAGGAGGAACCAAATTTCAGCGAGCTCACCCAAAAGACCCATATAGAACCACGCTCAGGGAGAGGACCTATCCCTACGCCACAGAGGGCAAGAGCAGGCTGAACTGGGAAGGCACTGCACTCCAAGCCACACCAATAAAAGCCAAGAAATATGGATAAATTAAAAAGAACCCTAACATCTGGAGATATGAAGAGAAACCCTAGCAAGTTCCCAAGTCCACCAAAATGCACAGATCCATTGGAAGGATACCTAAAAGCAGCCATGAAGAACAAAATGGAAGCCATGATTAAGGAAATGA
Organism: Suncus etruscus; assembly: GCF_024139225.1. Taxonomy (NCBI): domain Eukaryota; kingdom Metazoa; phylum Chordata; class Mammalia; order Eulipotyphla; family Soricidae; genus Suncus; species Suncus etruscus. The sequence continues at coordinate 63,582,309 of NC_064854.1, read as the reverse complement.
AGGAAATGCTACCCACCAAATACAAGAAATCCATGGATGAACAATTCAGCCAAATTAAAGAAGAACTGACAAAGAATATGAGAGATTTCATACAAAGGGAATAAATGAGTAAAAAGACACATAACAAGCAATATGATCAGGATCACACAGTTGGAGAAGCACATTGAAGAACTCTAAGGAAAACTGCAAACAAAAAACGACCAAGAAACAAGCAAGGAAATAAAAGGCAAAGCACTGGAAGAAAAAGTCCAGTATCTAATGAACAAGGACAAAAGAAATAACCTAAGAATTGTGGGTATACCAGAAGGGGAGGAAATAGGAGAAGGGGAAGAACAAGTATTTAGGGAAATAATAACAAAAACTTTCATACCCTCTGGAAAGAAGATTCAGTGCACATCCAGAAAGTGAAGAGAGTCCCTAATAAAATAGACCCTAATAAACCAACGAGAAGACATATAGTAATCCAAATGGCAAAAATCAAAGAGAAAGATGATCTCATTAAAGCAATAAGAGAAAAAAACCCTCAAAAACAAGGAAGGAGCATAAGAACCAAACAGGATCTTCCATTTGAAATAATTCAAGCAACAAGACAGTGGGATGACATATTTAAACTCCTGAATGAAAGAAATTTCCAAACTAGGGTCCAATATCCAGCAAAACTCTCATTCATATGGAGGGCAGACTAAAAACATTCTCAAACAAAAACGAACTTGCATTATTTGTGCAAACAAAACTAATCCTAAATAACCACTCAGAGACAAATTATACAATCCAAGCCCCCGACTGTAACAACAACCACCCTACACAACACAAGTGCACAATAGCCCTCTTTGTCAATAATCTCCTTAATGTTAACAGAATAAACTCTCCCATTGAGAAACACATAGTAGAGAATTGGATTAGAAAACATCAATAACAAGAAAGACAAAAACCACATGGTCATATCAGTCGATGCAAATAAGGCATTTAACAAAATCCAACACCATTTCATGTTGAAAACACTCAGCAAAATAGGGTTAGAAGGAGCCTTCCTCAAGATAGTTACAGCTATCTTGAAAAGCCCACAGCCAACATTATGCTTAATGGTGAAAAGCTAGGAGCATTTCCACTAAAGTCAGGAACTAGTAAAGGCTGTCCACTCTCTCCACTCTTATTCAATATAATCTTAGAACTCCTAGCAATAGCAATCCGACAAGAGATGGAAATCAAAGGAATCCAAATTGGGAAAGAGGAACTATCTCTTTTTGCAAATGATCTGATGATATACATCGAAAACCCTAAATAGTCCACAGTAAAACACCTAGAAATAATTAACCAATACAGCAAGGTGGATGGCTACAAAGTCAATACACAAAAGAGAGTAGCATTTCTTACACAAATAGTGAAGTTGAGAAGAGAGAGATTAAAAATAAAACTCCATTTAAAATAGTATCAAAAATATAAGATACCTAGGAATCAACCTTACAAGGAAAGTGAAGGACCTATACCAGAAAAAATTCAAAACACTCCAGAAAGAAATTGAAGAGGATCTAAGGAAATGGAAGAACATCCTATGCTCATGGGTAGGTAGAATCAACATAATCAAAATAACTATCCTACCCAAACTCCTATATATATTAATGCAATCCCGATCCAATCAGACAATATTCTTTAAAGAATTAGAATAATCAATCAAAAAATTTATCTGGAACCACAAAAGACCCACGATAGCCAAACACATATTGAAAAACAAGAAGCTGGGTGGCATCCACCTTACCTAACTTGAAACTATACTATAAAGCCATAGTGATAAAAAACAGCATGGAACTGGAACAAAGACAGGACCGCAGACCAGTGAGCTAGAACAGAATTTCCAGACATAAACCTCCAGATATACAGTCAACTAATATTTGACAAAAGAGCCAAGAACTTGAAATGGAACAAAGAATCTCTTCAACAAATGGTGTTGGTACATCTGGAAAACCACATGTAAGAAATTGAAAATTGACACATACCTCACTCCTTATACAAAAGTCAACTTAAAATGGATCAAAGTCCTTGAAATCAGACCCGAATCTATAAAGTTTGTTGAGAATAAAATAGGTAGAACACTCGAAGATCTATATATCAAAAAGGTCTTCGAGGATGGAGCACCAATGGCAAGAACTTTAGCATCAAACATAAACAAATGGGACTACATCAAACTAAAAACTTTCTGCATGGCAAAAGAAACCCTGCTTAACACAAGAAGACAGTTAACTGAATGGGAAAATTTTTCCCACTCAACATGTCAGATAAAGGGCTGATATCCAGAATATACAAAGCACTCAGAAAGCTGAGCCCCACAAAACCAAATAAAGCTATAAAAATGGAGAGATGAAATGAATAGACACTTCTCTGAGGAAGACTGAAAGATGGCCAACAAGCACAAGAAAACATGCTCACCTTCACTCATCATCAGAGAAATCCAAATCAAAACAACAATGAGGTACCACCTTACACCAATGAGAATGGGTCACATAAAAAAATAATGGGAACAGTCTCTGTTGGCGGGGATGCAGTATGAAAGGCACTCTCATCCACTGCTGGTGGGAATGCCCCCTAGTCCAACCCCTATGGAGAACAGTCTGGAGAGTGCTCAAAGAACTCATAATTGAGCAGCCATTTAATCCAGAAATTGCTCTCCTATTATCTACCCCCAAGTCAGATGGACATTCATCCCAAAGCATGTATGCACCCCACTATTTATCACAGCACTCAGTATAATAGCCAAGTCTTGGAACCAACCTCGATGTCCAACAACAGATGATAGAATCATTAAGATGTGGTATCTATACACAATGGAATACTACATGGCAGTCAGAAATGATATAATTGTAGACTTTTCAGCAATGTGGATGAATGTAGAACATATTATGTTAAATGAAGTAAGCCAGAAGATTAAAGATAAACACAGGATGATAGCACTATTCTGAAGCACCTAGAAAATATACTATATATACAATTAATACTCAATGATTAAATAACAGGAGTTAACTGGGTAGAAACTACAAACACTGTAGCAGTCAACATATACTGGGGAGTAGTGCCCAAACCACATGAAAGAGGAACAACACAAACTCTTGACTACACATTATACCATAAAGAAACTAGCAACAGCAAAAACAGCAGCGTAGAGGGAACAGGTATGTAATCAGCCTTTTACTACAAAGACCCATAATGATCTCTTAGGGATCCTATACAGGATTACAGGTAAAGATTACCAGGGGAAATCACTGACTCCAATGGAAGCATTTCAAAATAATATTATTTAATGCCTTAATCTTACTATATCTAAAATAACCTCTCAGCTTTTCTGTCCACAGGTGTTCTTGGATACAAAGGGTGGACAATCTAAGATGGCACCTCGGGACTCAGTCACATGAGATACCATACCCAGCTTGAGATATGAAGATGTCTCAATAAAAATGTTTAACATACCCTTTATTTCTAGGTTATACCTTCTTTTAGAACCTAAAGTACGTGACCAGTCAGATCACTGAAGCAGCAACTGTGACCTACAGAGTTATATGACAGGCCCTACTCATCAATCACATTCAAGCAATCTAACATTCCTTTGCTCTTTTCTCCTCTCTTCTCACTATTTATTTTTCTCTTCTTTTTCTTTTCAATCTTATTTGCTCTTTTCTTCTTTTCTGTCCCTTCCATATACTTTCCCCTTTACCCCCTGTTAGAAATCCGACTATCCCTTCACCCCTTAATCCCACCCAGATTTCCCACCTTATTAAAACTCTTCACCCTCAGTTCTTAATCTATTAGGCATCAAGATTGACCCCCTACCCCAAACGAACCAGTATGCAAAACCGAAGGGAAGGGACACTCACTCAAACCTACACCTTATCCCCGGCAAGAAAAGACAACCAACACCCCTGCTGACTCACGCGGTGTGGCCCTTCTTACCAACTCTTTCTAACGTGGACTGTTGCTTGATTCCACACTTAACTCTAAAAGGGCTCCCAATGCAAGAACTCTACCCAAGACCTCCAGGCCACAAATCTTTTACCAATCTCAAGAAGGTCAGGGTATGTGATTAAAAGGCGACTGGGAACCCACACCCCAAAGAAAATCTCAAAAGAAACCTATAGTTCCATCATAAGTATAAACCCTGAATAACACTACCTCTTTACCTGCTTTCCCCAAATACAAGGTAGTCTTCTGCATCACTTTGTTCCTTTAATTACTTTTTTATTTCATTTTTAATTTTTTATTAAAAAATACTTTTTTCTTTATATATATGGGAGCACATATATTTTTATCTCTATTTTTATCTTTTTTTGGGTGTGACTTGCTTCTCCTATAGTTCCATCATAAGTATAAACCCTGCATAACACTACCTGTTTACCTGCATTTCTCCAAATACAAGGTAGTCTTCTGCATCGCTTTGTTCCTTTAATTACTTTTTTTATTTCATTTTTTTTTATTTTTTGGGCCACACCCGGCGGTGCTCAGGGGTTACTCCTGGCTGTCTGCTCAGAAATAGCTCCTGGCAGGCACGGAAGGACCATATGGGACACCAGAATTCGAACCAACCACCTTCGTCCTGGATTGGCTGCTTGCAAGGCAAACACCGCTGTGCTATCTCTCTGGGCCTATTATTTCATTTTTTTTTTTTTTGGTTTTTTTTTTTTTGGGCCACACCCTGTGATGCTCAGGGGTTACTCCTGGCTATGCGCTCAGAAGTTGCTCCTGGCTTCTTGGGGGACCATATGGGACGCCGGGGGATCGAACCTCGGTCCATCCTAGGCTAGCGCAGGCAAGGCAGGCACCTTACCTCCAGCGCCACCGCCCGGCCCCCTATTATTTCATTTTTTAATTTTTATTAAAAAATACTTTTTTCTTTATATATACAGGAGCACATATATTTTTATCTCTATTTTTTATTTTATCTTTTTTGGGTGTGTGACTTGCTTCTATTTTCTTCTCTTTCCAACCTCCCAAATGCACCAGCAATATAATGTAGCACCATTTCTTCCTGCAAAGACACACTAAAAAAAGGGGTAAGGTTACATTTAAAAATGTGCTCTTCTCTACTAGGGATAAGAACTCGTACTTTTTTTTACAACACAGGGGCATCTCTCACCTTGAATATATGTCATGTGGACCCAACTTAGACCCCAGGTGATTAGATGTCAACCATCCAGCCTGGAACCCTGAATCCCAGGCATAGAAATGACACAATTCTTCACAACAGCTACCAGATAAAAATCCCATCTGAGACATCCTTAATACTGCTCAAACACCAACATGGCCCAGCTCTAATAGGATATTCTGACAAAGAGAAAATTGGGAACAACTTGACCTAAGAGCAGGTTACCCTACATCACCAGCTAATGATGAGACAAAATCAAAAGACTTGTCACCCTTTGGTCTGTGCAAAAGCCAAGATCATGATCTACAGATGATTGGCTGATAGAACCATGACCGATCAGTATGTATCTTGAGACCAAGAAAAAAAAAAACCCTAGTCTAGGGTTTGGCCTAAGACATGCACAACCACCATGATCTCTAATTCCAGAGGTATGACTGAGACAGTAGCAACTGAATGGGTCTTCTGGTAACATAACGAAAGATGCTATCTCAGTCTCCATCCTAGGATCAGTGCAAGGACCAAGACCAACCACAGAAGATGGATTAAAATGGCACTAAGAGAACAGAACTTCTAGAATCACAAAGAAAGATTTCACCATAAGTTCCATCCTTGACCTGTGCAGAGACGGACATTTCTAGATACAGAGACCTGATTTCACCACCCAGGATGGAGCAGAAGTCTCCCATACACCACAAAAGCACCAACGGGAGAGTACATACATTAGAAAGGAGTCTATAGTTAATACCATGACAATATACTCCAAGGGTGGAGGAGAAACCCTGTATCTCATAGGCCAAGGGAATTCTTTTTTGAATGACTCCAATGTTTACTGTGCCTATGCAGGAGCGGGAAAAAGAGAGACACAAAAAGCACACAAAAAAAGCCTTTTTTATTTATCTAGCTTTTGTTAATTTCTTTGATTTGGTGTGGATATTAAACTGATTGTCTCCATTTTTATTTGTATTTTCTGTCTTCTTTTTTCTTCTTCAATTTTGTGCTCTGTCATGTTTTTTATCTCAAGTCCATGGCAAGTATGTGGTGCCTATCTTTATTGCTGTAGTGCTCACTGGATATTTTATTCAGTACTTTGTTTTATACTGATGTGGTGTTCCACCTTCTTTTTCCCCTTTATCTCTCAAACCGAGGATGAGAGCCTCTAGAAGAACTTCGCCCATTTTCAGCATATTTGATTTTTACCCCATTTTATTACTTTTTTCTTCTTCAAACAAAACCACATAACCTTAACTATCTAGTCCCGCCTCCCAATTAGAGGGAGATATAATGGATGTGCCATTACCAAACAGTTGAAAGATCACTAAGTAATAAGCTAGGCACAGAGGGGACCACTCATTCTAGCAGCCCTGGGGTGAGGCTGGAGGCTGTCAGAGGCAGGACGGGAGCGGAGGTGGAGGGAGGACAATTCAGTGGTGGGAATTTCCCTGATTCAATGTTAATATGTACCTAAAATATTGCTGTGAACAATATGTAGGCCACTATAATTGAAAAAAATTATAATAAAAAATAAAGAGGAAGTCAAACTATAATTATTTGCAGATAATATAATAATATACATTGAAAACACTGAAGATTTTTCAGAATTTTTTAGAATATTTTTCTAGAAAACAATAAATCCATATAGAAATGTGGCAGGTTACAAAGTCAATACACAAAGGAAGTGGCATTCCTTTATATTAATAGTCTCAGAGGAAGAAATGATCAAAGAGTCTATACCTTTTAAAATAGTGTCCAAAGCTATCAGGTACTTAGGAATCAACCTAACAAGAGAGGTCAGAGATCTATATCATAAGAACTTCAAAACATTTTATAAATAAATTGAAGAGAAGTTGTGGAAATGGAAGACCATCTCATGCTCATGGGTTTGAAGAATCAATATCATTAAAATATCTACCTTACCCAAACTATTATACAGGCTCAATTCAATCCCTATTCAAATTCAGGCATCATTCTTCAAGGACTTAGAAAAATCAACTATTGGTCCCGGAGAGATAGCACAGCGGTGTTTGCCTTGCAAGCAGCCGATCCAGGACCAAAGGTGGTTGGTTCGAATTCCGGTGTCCCATATGGTCCCCTGTGCCTGCCAGGAGCTATTTCTGAGCAGACAGCCAGGCGTAACCCCTGAGCACCGCTGGGTGTGACCCAAAAACCAAAAAAAAAAAAAAAAAAAAGAAAAGAAAAAAGAAAAATCAACTATTAAGTTTGTGAGGAATCATAAAAGACCTATGGTAACTAAATCCTTTTTAAAGAACAAGAAATTGGAAATTATTTCTTTACCTAACCTGAAGCTCTACTAAAAGCCATAGTGATAAAAACAGCATGGTAAAGACAGAATTTCAGACCAATGTGTCAGATCAGAATACTTAGTGAGTTATCCTCAAAGATAACATCACCCTGATATCCAAAACAGAGTTGCCATGAAAAAGGAGAAATACAGATGAACAGAAAAATAAAGATCCTCAACAAATTCTAGCTAATAAAATCCAATGTCTCATCAAGAAGATTATAAACCAAGTAGGATTCATTTTCCAGATACAAGAATGGTTTAACATGCACAAAACCATCAAAGTAATACACCATATTAACAAAAGGAAAAATAGAATCTAATCATACAGACAAGTGCAGAGAAAGAATTTGATAAGGGCCAAAAATCATTTATGACTAAAACTCTCAACAAGAAGGGAATGGAAGGAACTTTTCTAAATACACTAAAGACCATTTATCTCAAGCCCATGGCAAACATTATATTCAAAAGGCAAAAACTGAAAGACATTTTTTTTCTAAAATCTGGCACAAGAAAGGCTGCATTCTCTCACCACTCCTATTCAATATAGTACTGGAGATACTTGCCATAGCAATTAGGCAAGAAAAAGATATCAAGAGCATCCAGATAGGAAAGGGAAAAAATAAGCTCTAATGTTTACTGATTACATGATACTATATTAGAAAACCAGAAATACTCTACATAAAATCTTCTAAATTTAAGATATCTGTACAGCATGATTGTAGGCTACAAAATTAATGCACATGTCTTATATACAAATAACAATAAAGAAGATATAGTTATTTAAAACAATTTCATTCACAATAGTACAATAGAAACTAAAATACCTTGGTGCCAACTTAACTGAAGAGATGAAAGACCTATACAAAAAAACTTTAAAACACTACTTTAATATATAAAAGAGTACACAGGGTATATACCCTACTTATGGATTGAGAGAATCAACATTATTAAATTTACAATACTTCCCAAAGCATTAAACAGATTCAATGCAATCCCTCTAAGAATACCCATGTCTTTCTTCAGTGAAGTGAATTAAACACTCCTGAAATTAATTTGGAATAGTAAAATGTCAACAAATTGTAAATTTACCTATAGGAAAAAGAATATTCAACAAATGTTTTTGAGACAAATGGTTAACTACATACAAAAAAGTGAAATCAGACCTAAATATAACACCATTCACAAAGGTCAATTTAAAACTAAAGACTTTGGTGTCAAACTATATGTATATAGATAAAAATGTAGAAAAATCTCCATGACCTTGAGAGTAGAGTGATCTTTAAGAAGAAAATACCACTGTCCAAATCAGTGAAAGCAGAGATAAAAATGAAACTACATTGAATTGAGAAGCTCTTGCACCTCAAAGAAAACAATGACTATAATACAAAGGCCACCCACTGAATGGTATAAATTATTCACCCAAAACTCATCTGATAAATGGCTAATATTTAACATATACATGTTACTAACAGAAACAAGAAAAATCTAACTCCATTAAAATGTGAAAAAGAAATGAACAGACATTATCTTAAAGAAGAAATGCAGATATCCAAAATGCACATGAAAAATGCTCCACACCACATCACTAACCATCAGAGAAATGCAAATCAATATAAAAATAAGGTACCATCTCATGCCAGAGACTGGAATTTATCACAAAGAACAAGAACAAACAATGCTGGCAGGAATTAGGAGAGAAAGTAAATCTCATTCATTGCTAGTGCAAATGCCAACTTTTCTGGAAAACAATATGAATGTTCCTCAAAAATCTAGAAATTGAACATCCTTATAATCTAGCAATACAACTCCTAGGAATATACCCTAGAAACACAAACACACAATAAATAAATACCCTCTGCACCCTATGTTTATTGCAGCACTATTTATAATACACAGAATCTAGAAACAACCAAGGTGCCCTAAAAATGATGAGTGGCTAAAGAAACTGGTACATTTACACAATGGAATATTATTCAGCTATTAAAAATATTAAGTCATAAAATCTCCATATACATGGATGGACATGGAGACTATTGTTCTGAGTAAAATGAGCCATATGGAGAAGGATAGATATAGAATAGTCTCACTTACATCAGAGTATAAGAATAATAAAAGTCAGTATGGCAACAATATTCAGAGACAATAGAACTTAATACCAGAAGGACCAGCTCATGACATAAAACTTGACACAAATAGCATTTAATGCAGCTAGAGAACTAACCACAATATAACTGCCAACAACAATAATAACAATGATAATAATAGTGAGCAAAAGAGGCAGAATGAAGGGGATTTGGGTGGGGGGAGGAAATGGCAGGACATTGGTGGTGGAAATAAACATTTGACTGTAACCTTGGTGTAAACATTTTTGTAAACATGGTGACTAAATAAAATATTTAAATGAACTGGTTTGTTATGAATACATGTTCTTCTAGGGATTTGGAAACTTAAATTAGAAATAATTAAATTGTAAATAAAATATTAACTAGGTAAATATTTTAGTTGCTGCAGAGCTATTTAGTTGTATTTTGAGGGTAGCTCAATCTGTTTACTCTCTTCTGTTTATTCAGATGACTAAATATCGAAAGGTTATCACAGTCAAGTTTCAGATTATTTTGAGTCTTTTTTTTATTTTTATTTTGATCATAGTGGCTTCAATATCTTTCACATTAGTATTTTAGGTACATATTGACATTGAATCAGGGGAATATCCACCACCAAATTTGTGCTTCCCCCCTCCCTGTTCCCTTTCTGTAACCAATATCCCCCACCATCACCCACAAGGCTGCTAGAGTAGGAGATCTCCTCTTTGTCTAGCTTAGTATCAGTAATCATACATCTGTTTAGTCCTGGTGCACTTCCTTGTTTCTTCCTCTATTTGAGAGGCTAATCTAGATAAATCAATCATGTGGTTTTGTTTTAGGGAAAAAAGGCAATAGAATGGGGTAAAGATTAAGCAAAAAAATTAATTAATTAATAAAAATATGCTGGAAATGGGCAGAGTTCTTCTACTGTCTATCAGCCTCAGTTTGAGAGAGGACATGAAAAAGGTAATTGAGGAGTAAGAAATGGCTGACTATGGGGACTGCCAGGTGAAGTGCTGATTGCTTCACCTGTGGAGTCTCTGCCCTGCTGTGCTACTTCTGAGGAAAATGAGGACCTAAAGAGAACCCTGTCCTGTGCTCCTCTGTTTTTCCTGAATCCTTAAAGCTCTCCTCAGGACCCTGGGAAGCAAAACCCCCAAAAATGCATTCTGAAGCTACCCAATGAGAGAGTAAGAAATGGCTGACTGTGGGGCTGCCAGGTGAAGTGCTGATTGATTCACCTGCAGAGTCTCTGCCCTGCTTTGCTTCTACTGAGGAAACTGAGGACCTAAAGAAAACCCTGTCCTGTGTTACTCTGTTTTTCCTGAATCCTTCAAGCTCTCCTCAGAGCCCTGGGAAGCAAACCCCCCAAAAAATGCATTCTGAAGCTACCCAGAAAGCAAGTGAGTGAATAAGAAATGGCTGACTTTACAAGCCCAGAAAGGGGAAGCCACTGAATTCTGCTGGAACTCAGATGCCAGCACCCCTATCTGCCTGTCTTCTGTAATGTGCACCACTTTTGGCCTGATTTCATCCTGTGTGTGACTCATCTGCAGACGGGTAGCCTTCCCTGGAGCCTTTCCTGGAAGTGAGCTTACACACCCAGAAAGGGGAAGCTGCTGAACTCTGCTGGAACTCAGATGCCAGCACCCTATCTGCCTGTCTTCTGTGCGTGCTCCATTTTGGCCTGATTTCATCCTGTGTGTGTCTCATCTGTGGATGGCTTGCATTACCTGGAGCCTTCCCTGGAAGTGAGTTTACAATTCCAGAAAGGACCGCTTCTCGTTCTTTTGGCTAAGATCAAGTGCAATTCCAGAAAGGAGAAGCCGCTGAACTCTGCTGGAACTCAGATGCGAGTACCCCTATCTGCCTGTCTTCTGTGCTGTGCTCCATCTTCAGTCTGATTTCCTCCTGTGTGTGGCCCATCTGTGGACAGCTCACCTTCCCTGGAGCCTTCTCTAGAGGTGAGCATACAAGCCCAGAAAAGGTGGAACAGAGGAGCATGGCCGCTCTGCTTCACTTCCCGGCTGTGCACATTATTTAGCCAACGAATACAACCACAACACATAGAAAAACCCACAATACAAGTGTGACAATGGGGAAACAATGCAGGCCAGCGCCAGACATAGAGAATGATGATGGCAACTCTGATGACTTGAACATGAACAAACAACTAGTCAGTCTCTAAGATAAGAAGTTTAGAGTTGCAATATGGAAGATGTTCAAAGAACTCAAAGAATGTATAGAAGAGAACACTAATGAGAATTAAGAGAATATGAAGATAGAAATCAGAAAACTCCAAATTGAAATTTCAGGTAAAATAACAGGTCTGAAAAACTCAGTATATGAATTGAAGAAAAACATAGTTGAGCTTTCCCACGGGTTAACAGCAGCTGAGGATAGAATTAGTACACTGGAAGATGAGGTGAATAACAATTCCATACAGCAGAAGAAACTGGAAAAAAGCCTTAAAGCAAATGATCAAACAATGGAAAAATTACTCAAAGAATGGGAACAGATGAAAATAGAAATCTATGATAAGCTCAACAGAAACAACTTAAGAATCATTGGAGTCCCAGAGACCCAGGAAAAAAATCTCCAGGAAGAATCAATGGTCAAGAACATCATTAAAGAGAAAATACCAGAGCTAATGTATACATGCAATCAAATCCTGCATGCCCGAAGAGTAACAAATAATAGAGACCCCAGAAAAAAACACCCCAAGACACATCCTACTCACAACGACAAATCCCACAGAGAGACACAGAATTCTGAAAACAGCAATATTGAAAAGAGAAATTACATTCAAAGGAACATCCTTGAGATTTAGTGCAGACCTGTCACCGGAAACACTCAAGGCCAGAAGGCAGTGGTGGGACATAGTAACAAAGCTCAATGAAATAAATGTTTCGCCTAACATACTGCACCCAGTAAAATTCACTTTCAGGTTTGAAGGAACAATACATGGTTTCACAGACAAACAACAACTCAGAAACTTGACGGACTCAAAACCATTCTTAAAAGAAAAACTAAACTGCCTACTTTAAGAAAAGACTGACCAACAGACTTTTATATAAAGATGGCACTAACTCCCAGGACAATTCTTTCTCTCAATGTCAATGGACTAAACATACCAGATAAGAGACACAGAGTGGATAACTGGATCAAAAAACTGAATCCAACTTTCTGCTGCCTACAAGAAACGCACCTGAATAGTCAGAACAAACATAGACTCAAAATTAAAGGCTGGAGGAAAATCATGCCAGCAAACAACACCCATAAAAAATCTAGAGTGGCCATACTAATATCAGATGCTGCAATCTTTATACTTAGGAAAGTTGTAAGGGACAAAGATGGATATTTTGTATTAATCAAGGGATACATATAGCAGGAAGAAATCATTCTCCTAAACATATATGCACTAATGAGGAGCCAGGAATATATTTAAAAAATTGTTGACAAATCTGAAAAATAATATCAATAACAACACAATAATTGTGGGAGACCTCAACAAGACATTGTCAACACTTGATAGGTCAACCAGACTGAAACCCAACAAGAATATACTAGTCCTGAAAAGAGAAATGGAAGAAAGAGGCCCAGTAATTATATACAGGACACTCAACTCCAAGAAGCCAAGATACACATTCTTCTCTAATGTACATGGGACATTCTCCGGATAGAGTACATGCTAGCACATAAAACATAGCTCCATAATATCAAGAGGATAGAAATTTTGCAGGCTACCTTCGCTGACCACAAGGCACTGAAATTATATGTGAACCACATAGGGACACAGAAGAAAAACTTTAATACCTGGAAGTTAAATAGCCTTATACTGAATAAAGAGTGGGTCCGAGATGAAATCAAAGCGGAAACCTTCCTGGAAACAAATGACAATGGAAACACAAACTATCAGAATCTATGGGATACTGAGAGGAAAATTTATAGCTTTACAAGCACACATCAGGAAAGAAGAAGTGACATACCTGAATAACTTAATGATGCAGCTCATAGAATTAGAAAGTCTAAACAAAAGGACCCAAAAATAGGGAGACAGAAGGAAATAGCAAAGTCGAGAGCAGAAATCATTGATGTAGAAACCCGAAAAACAATACAAAAGATCAAAAAAGCAGAAGTTGTTTCTTTGAAAAATAAACAAGACTGATAGACCACTGGTGAAACTAACAAAGAAACAAAGAGAGAAACTTGATAACTCGTATTTGGAATGAAAAAGGAGAGATCACTAATGATATAGTGGAGATCCAAAGGGTAATCAGAAACTACTTTTAGAAACTCTATGCCACTAAAAATGAAAACCTGGAAGAAATGGATAAATTTTTGGACTCATAATCTTCCATGGTTGAATGAAGAGGATGTAGCATATCTAAACACACCATCACTATTGAGGAAATTAAGACAGTAATCAAATATCTGCCCAAAATCAAAACTCCAGGCCCAGATGGATTTACTAATGAATTCTTTTAAACCTTTCAAGAGTAACTTCTACCAAGACTCTTTCATGAAATCGAAAAAATAGGAACACTTCCAAATAGCTTTTATGAAGCCAACATCACCTTGATACCTAAACCAGACAGAGATGCTACCAAAAAAAAAAAATTACAGACCAATATCGCTGATGAATACAGATGCAAAAATCCTCCACAAAATCCTGGCATATAGGATTCAATGCCTCATTAAGAAAGCCACTATGATCAAGTAGGTTTCATCCCAGGAATGCAAGGACTGGTTTAACATCCATAAATCTATCAACATAATACACAACATCAGCAGCAAGAAAAATACAAATCACATGATCATATAAATAGATGCAGATAATTCATTTGATAAGGTCCAACACCCATTCTTGATCAAAACTCTCAGCATCTACCACAAGCCAGAGGCAAATATTGTCCTAAATGTAGAAAAACTGAAAGCCTTTCCTCTAAATTCTGGCACAAGACAAGGCTGTCCTCCTTCACCAATCCTATTCAACATAGCACTGGAAGTTCTCGCTATAGCAATTAGGCAAGAAAAATATATCAAGTGTATCCAGATAGAAAAGGCAGAAGTCAAGCTTTCTCTGTTTGCAGATGACATGATACTCTACATAGAAAACCCTAAAGTCTCTACAAAAAAGCTTCTAGAAACAATAAACTCATATAGCAATGTGGCAGGCTAAAAATTTAACACACAAAAATCAATGGCCTTTCTATACACCAATAGCAATAAGGAAGAAATGGACATTAAGAAAACAACCCCACTCAAATAGTGCCACACAAACTTAAATATCTTGGGATCAACTTGACTAAAAATGTGAAGGACCTATACAAAGAAAACTATAAAACTCTGCTCCAAGAAAAAAGAGAGGACATGTGGAAATGGAAGCACATACCCAGCTCATGGATTGGCAGGATTAACATAATTGAAATGGCAATACTCCCCAAAGCATTAAACCGATTTAATGCAATCCCTCTAAACATACAAATGACATTCTTCAAAGAAGTGGATCAGGCATTTTGAAATTCATTTGGAACAATAAACTCCCTAGAATAGCTAAAGCAATCATTTGGAAAAAGAATATGGGAGGAATTACTTTCCCTTACTTTAAACTGTACTATAAAGCAATAGTTATCAAAACAGCATGGTATTGGAATAAAGACAGGCCCTCAGATAAGTGGAATGGGCTTGAATACTCAGAGAATATTCCCCAGACATACAATCACCTAATTTTTGATAAAGGAGCAAGAAATCCTAAATGGAGCAAGAGCCTCTTCAACAAGTGGTGTTGGACCAACTGGCTAGCCACTTGCAAAAAATTGAACTTAGACTCCCCAGCTAACATCATGTAGAAAGGATAAATCCAAATGGATGAAAGACCTTGATATCAGACCCTAAACCATAAGATACATAGAACAACACGTAGATAAAACACTCCAGGTAATTGAGACTACAGGCATCTTCAAGGAGGAAACTGCACTCTCAAGCAAGTGAAAGCAGAGATTAACAGATGGGAATATATTAAACTGAGAAGCTTCTGCACCTCAAAAGAAATAGTGCCAAGAATACAAGAGTCCCGCACTGAGTGAAAGAAACTATTCACCCAATACCTGTTGAATTAAATAATTAAATATGGAGCTGGATGGCGATGGATGGTGAAGGATGGAGGCCGTTTTTCTTAGGCCCCAGCCACGTGGTTTCATCCCCCATCTACCAGCGGGTTTGGGGTCTAGGAAAGCGATGGGAATTAAACTCACTCACAGGCAGGCATCAGGAAGCATCAACTTTATTCATGCCCTATTCACCACATGTGTGTGGCCTATCTCATAACCTTTCAAGCATTCAAACATTCTAGGCTACCCTGCATCTTAATTCCTTTCAGGCACAGACCCAGAAGCCAGAGAGCTCAGCAGGGCCGAAAGACCTTAATCTTCTGTGTCAAAGGCTTTATATAACCTTCCAAGACCACTCCCCAGAATGGGAGAAATGGGTGTGTCTTAGGTAGCTACACCTAAATCCAGGGTCTCAGATAGGTACACCAACAAATACCCATCAGACAAAGGGCTAATCTCCAAAATATACCAGTCACTGATAGAAATTTAGAAGAAAAAAAATCTAATCCTATCAAAAAATGGGGAGAAGAAATGGACAGACACTTTGACAAAGAAGAAATACAAATGGCCAAAAGACACATGAAAAATGCTGCACATCACTAATCATCAGTGAGATGCAAATCAAGACAACTATGAGGTACCACCTAACACCACAGAGATTGGCACACATCACAAAGTATGAGAACAAGCAGTGTTGGTGGGGATGTTGAGAGAAAGGAACACTTATCCACTGCTGGTGGAAATGCCATCTAGTGTAACCTTTATGGAAAGCAATATGGAGTTTCCTCCAAAAACTGGAAATTGAGCTCCCATATGACCCAGCTATACCACTCCTGGGAACATACCCTAAGAACACAAAAATACAATACAAAAATCCTTTCCTTACAACTATATTCATTGCAGCATTATTTACCATAGCAAGACTCTGGAAACAGCCAAGATACCCTTCAACAGATGAATGGCTAAAGAAACTGTGGTACATAGACACAATGGAATATTATGCAGCTGTCAGGAGAAATGAAGTCATGAAATTTTCCTATACATGGATGTACATGGAATCTATTATGCTGAATGAAATAAGTCAGAGAGAGAGAAAGACGCAGAATGGTCTCACTCATCTATGAGTTTTACGAAAAATGAAAAACATTCTTGCAATAATAATTTTCAGACACAAAAGAGAAAAGAGCTGGAAGTTACAGCTCACCTCATGAAGCTCACCACAAACAGGGATGAATTTAGTTAGAGAAATAACTAAGTTTCTAACTATCCTAATAATGAGAATGTACGAGGGAAATAGAAAGCTTGTGTAGAATACAGGCGGGGGTTGGGTAGGGAGGAGGGAGATTTGGGACATTGGTGATGGGAATGTTGCACTGGTGATGGGTGGTGTTCTTTACCCGACTGAAACCCAAACACAATCATGTATGTAATAAATTTCTTTAAATAGAAAAATAAAAAAGGTAATTGAAACACCATAAAAATACAAAAATGAATGTCAAATTAAATATCCATTGAACCCTACAGCAATAAAGAGAAGCACTACACAATAGTCTCGGTTCTGAACTAAAATCATGGCGAAATGCAAAAAGGAAGAGAAAGATAAGATAAAATAATATAAAAAAAAAGTAGATATCAACTTTAACATCTATGCCAAAATAAAGATGTCAAAAAAATCAGTCAATCAATCAATATATATGTGTGGAAAAATGATTATTTTGTGCTTTTTTTTCTTTTTCCCCCTGCATAGGCACAGTAATTATTGGGAATATTGTAGAAGGAATTCCCTTGGCCTTGTACATACAGGGTTTCTCCATCCATGAAGTATACTCTCATGGGATTATCTATAGACTCCTTGCATGATCATTTACTCTCCCCTCGGAGCTTTTGTGCTGTATGGACGACTTCTGCTTCGTCATGAATGGTAAAATCAGTCCTCTGTATCTAGAGATCTTGGTGACTGTGCAGCTAAGAAATGGAGCTTATGATGAAGGCTTTCTTTGTGATTCTAGCAGTTCTGCTTCTTCAGTGTCATTTTAATTCATCTTCTGTAGTTGGTGTTCTTAGTCATTATGTTGCTCCTAGGATGGAGCCTGGGACAGAGTCTTTCGTTATGTTTCTGAAAGACCCGTTCACTTGCGGTTGTCTCAGTCAGACCTCTGGAATTGGAGATCTTGTTTGTTGAACAAATTGTAGACCAAAAGCTAGGTTAGAGCTTTTTGTTGTTGTTGTTGTTGTTGTTGGTCCCGGGTCCTGTGTAGTCCTGGTTGTAACAACCAGTCATCTGTGTATAGCAATCTTGGTTTTTGCAAAGTCAAAGGGTGACGTGTCTTCTGTTTTGCCTTAACGTTGGATGGTGAGAAAGGATAACTTGCTCTTAGATCTAGTTGTTCCCATTTCCTCATCGGGTTTATCAAATTAGAACTGGCGTACATTGGCATCAGAGCAGTATTATGAATGCCCTGGAGAGGACTTGGTTCCTGAGCTGTTGTGGAAAACTCTGTCATTTCTATGTCTGGGATCCAGGAGTCAAGGCTTGGCAGTCGGTGCCTATTTCCCTGAAGTCTAGGTTGGTTTCCCATGACATACATTCAGGGTGGGAGATGTCCCTGTGTTGTAAACAAGTATAAGTTCTTATCCCTAGGAGATAAGAGCTTGTTTTTACAGGTATAATTTCTCCTATTTTTAATATGTCTTTGCAGGAAGAAGTGATGCTACATTATATTGCTGGTGGATTTGGGGGTGAAGAGAGAAGAAAATAGACCCATGACAAAAACTAAAAATATATATGCTTAGACATATCTAAAGATAAATGAGTTTCTTAAGAGAAATAAAAGGATTAAATAAAAGATATAATTAAAGGAATGAAGTGGGGCCGGCAGGGATAGTATGGAGGCAAGGCGTCTGTCCTTCCTGCAGAAGGAAGGTGGCTCACATTCTGCATCCCACATTGTCTCCCATGCCCAACAGGGCAACCTCTGGGCACAGAGCCAGGAACACCCTCTGAGCGCTGCCAGCTGTGACCCAAAAGAAGCACTAAACAAATCAAATCAAAAAACAAAAAGTAAAACAAAAAAATACAAATTAAAAAAAAAAAACGAACAAGTGAGGGAAAAAAAAAACAAAAAACAAAGTAAAAGGGAGAAAGTGATACAGGAGATTATTTATATTTTGGGAAAAACAGTATAAGAGGTAGTGTTATTTAGGTCTTAACTTATGATGATTGTATAGGCTTCCCCATTGTCTTTTGAGATTTCCTTGTGAGGTGTGGGCTCCATGCAGAGAGTTGTTGGGTAGAGTTCTTGCAATGGGAGTCCTTTTGGAGCTAATCCGGTATTAAGCCACAGTCCACAATAGGGAGAGGTGATAAGGAGAACCACACTGCATGAGTCAGTCAGGGTATTGGTTGTATTTTCTTGCCGGGAACGAGGTGTGAGTTTGAGTGGGTGTCTCTTCACTTGGGAATTGGGTGCTGCTTCGTTAGTGTAGGAGGTTCGTCTTGATGCCTAATGAGTTAAAAATTGAGTGTGAAGAGTTATAACATGGTGGGGATATTGGGGATTGGATTAAGGGGTGAAGGGAATGTGAGGTTTCGAGGGGGGAGAGGGGATAGAACATGGGGGGGTTATATAGGGTATAGGTATGGATTGTTTGTGGTTTAGGTTTGTCTCTTAAGGGGGATTCCTATCTCTGTGTGCTCCTGCCCCCATATAAACATACAGAAGTTAGCTTAGGAATATAATAATGTAGAGAGGTGGGGAGGGCAAGAGATATGCTGAGTACAGAAAGATAGGTAGGTATAGTACTTGTAAGGAAAGGAAACTAATAGATCAACTTTTGGATTAGTATATGTTTCGTGTCTCGAGTACTAACCATTGTGTTAGTGGGGTCTATCTATATTGGTGCTTACCCTTTGCAGTGTTGTCTGCAGCACCCTTTATATCAGCTTTCTTTCCTTTCCTATAGAGGAGGTAACCATGTGGTTTTTATTTGACCTGGATTGAATAATTGGTAATGAGGAGAAGAAGGTGAAAAAAGAGGGAGATAAGAAGAGAGAAAAGGGAAAACAAAACAGAACAAAACAAACCAACAATTAAACAACAACAACAAAAATATGAAGTAATGAGAAGAGAGGGTAAAAGAGCAAGGGCATGTTAGTTTGCTTAAATGTGTTCGATGCTTAGGCCCTGTAGTAAAAATCTGTAGTTCACATTTGTTGCTTCGGTGGTCTGGCTGGTCATGCCTTCAGGTTTTAAAAGAAGGCATAATCTAGAGATAAAGGGTATGTTAAAAAGTTATATCCAGACATTTTCATGATACAAGCTGAGTATGGTGCCTCGTGTGACTCAGCACCAAGATACCACCGTAAGATGTTCACCCTTTGTATTCAGGAACCCCTATGGGCAGAAAAACTGAGAGGTTACTTTACATGTGATAAGGTTAAAGCACTCAATCATAATGTTTTAAAATGTTTCCATTGGAGTAAATAATTTCCAATCATAATCTTTACCTGTATTCCTGTATAAGGTCCCTAGTAAATTATTATGGGCCTTTGTAGTAAAAAAATAATTACATACCTGTTCTCTCTATACTGCTGTTTCTGCTGTTTCTGGTTTCTTTATGATATAATGTGTAGTCAGGCTTCGTTTTGTTTCTCTTCCCTTTGTTTTAGGCTCTACTTCCCAGTATATGGTGATTATTACAGTGTTTAAGGTTTCTATCCTTTTAAACCCTGTTCTTTAATCATGGGGTTTTGGTTATATATCTGGTGCCTATTCTAGGTACTTCAGAATAGTGCTATCATTCTGTGTTTATCTTTTGTCTTCGGGTTTTCTTCGTTTAACTTAATATGTTCTGGGTCCATCCACGTTGCTGCAAGTCTGTGATCGTATTATTTCTCACTGCCATGTAGTATTCCATTGTGTATAGATACCACATCATAATGATCCACTCATCTGTTGTTGGACATCGAGGTTGGTTCCAAGACTTGGCTATTATACTGAGTGCTGCAATAAATAGTGGGGTGCACACATACTTTGGGATGAATGTCCTTCTGGCTTGGGGGTAGATACCTAGGAGAGCAATTGCTGGATCAAATGGCAGATAAATTCTGAGTTTCTTTGGCACTCTCCAGACTGTTCTCCATAGGGATTGGACTAGGGGGCATTTCCACCAGCAGTGGATGACAGTGCCTTTCATACCACAACCCCGCCAACAGAGATTGTTTCCATTATTTTTGATGTGAGCCATCCTCACTGGTATAAGGTGGTACCTCATTGTTGTCTTGATTTGGATTTCCCTAATGATCAGAGAAAGTGAGCATGTTTTCATGTGTTTGTAGGCCATCCTTTAGTCTTCCCCAGAGAAGTTTCTATTCATTTCATATCCCCATTTTTATGGCTTTATTTGGTTTTGGGGGGTTCAGCTTTCTGAGTGCTTTGTATATTCTAGATATCAGCCCTTTATCTGACATGTTGAGTGCAAAGATTTTTTTCCCATTCAGTTAACTGTCTTCTTGTGTTAAGGAGGATTTCTTTTGCTAAGCAGAAGCTTTTTAGTTTGATGTAGTCCCATTTGTTTATGTTTGAGGCTAAAGTTCTTGCCATTGGTGCTCCATCCTCGAAGACCTTTTTGATATATAGGTCTTCGAGTATTCTACCTATTTTATTCTCAATAAACTTTATAGATTTGGGTCTGATTTCAAGGACTCTGATCCATTTTGAGTTGACATTTGTATAAGGAGTGAGGTATGTGTCAATTTTCACTTTTGTGCATGTGGTTTTCCATTTGTACCAACACCATTTGTTGAAGAGATTTTCTTTGTTCATTTTAAAGTTCTTGGCTCTTTTGTCAAATATTAGTTGGTTGTATATCTGGGGGTTTATGTCTGAGAATTCTGTTCTGACCCATTCGTCTGAAGTCCTGTCTTTGTTCCAGTACCATGCTGTTTTGATCACTACAGCTTTATAGTATAGTTGCAGGTTAGGTAAAGAGATGCCACCCAGCTTCTTGTTTTTCAATATGTGTTTGGCTATCCTGGGTCTTTTGTGATTCTGGATGAATTTTGTGATTGATTGCTTTAATTCTTTAAAGAATGATGTCTGATTTTGGATAAGAATTGCATTAAATTATTACAGTAATTTGGGTAGGATAGTTATTTTGATTATGTTGATTTTACCTACCCATGAGCATGGGATGTTCTTCCACTTCCTTACATCCTCTTCAATTTCTTTCTGAAGTGTTTTGAAGTTGCCTTGGCATAGGTCCTTTACTTCCCTTGTAAGGTTGATTCCTAGGTACCTAATGTTTTTGGATACTATTTTAAATGGAATTGTATTTTTAATCTATCTCTCTTCAACTTCATTATTTGTATAGAAAAACGCTACTGTCTTTTGTATATTGACTTTTTATCCAGCCACTTTGCTGTATTGGTTAATTGTTTCTAGGAGTTTTACTGTGGATTCTTTAGTGCTTTTGATGTATATCACCATATCATCTGCAAAAAGAGATAGTTTGAGTTCCTCTTTCCCAATTTGGATTCCTTTGATTCCCTTCTCTTGTCGGATTGCTATTGCCAGGACTTCTAGGATTATATTGTATAAGAGTGGAGAGAGTAGACAGCCTTGCCTAGTTCCTGACCTTAATGGAAATGCTTCTAGTTTTTTGCCATGAAGGATAATGTTGGCTGTGGGCTTTTCATAGATAGTTGTAACTATCTTGAGGAAAGTTCCTTCTAACCCTATTTTACTGAGTGTCTTCAACATGAAAAGGTATTGGATTTTCTCAAATGACTTCTCTGCATCGAACATGATCGTATGGTTTTTTTTATCTTTCTGGTTGTTGATGTGATATATTGTGTGATTGATTTGCGTATGTTGAACCAACCTTGCATTCCTGGGATAAAACCCACTTGGTCATGGTGTATGATATTTTTGATGAAGTGCTGGATTCAGTTTGCTTAGATTTTGTTGAGTATCTTTGATCTATGTTCATTAATGAGATTGGTCTGTAGTTTTCTTTCTTGGTGGTGTCTTTGCCATATTTGGGAATGAGTGTGATATAAGCCTCATAAAAGGAGTTAGGGAGGATTCCTGTTTTTTTGATGGTTTGGAAGAGCCTGTGGAAAAGTGGTAGTAAGTCTTCTGGGAATGTTTGATAGAATTCACCTGTAAATCCATCTGGGCCTGGACTTTAATTCTTAGGGAGTTTCTTAATTATATCTTCAATTTCCTCTGAAGTGATTGGTCTGTTTAGGCTTTCTAGGTCTTCCTTTTCCAGTCTCAGAAGATGGTATTTTTCCAAGAATCTGTCAATCTCTACTGGGTTCTCCAGCCTAACTGAGTATAGTTATTCACAATATGATCTCATGATATGTTGTATTCCTTGGGGTTCTGTTGTAATTTCTCCCCTTTCATTTGTGATCCTACTGATTTGGGTGTTTTCCCTCTTTTTCTTTGGTGAGTTTAGCAGTGATTTGTCTATCTTGTTTATTTTTTTGAAAAACCAACTCCTGGTCTCATTGACTTTTTGTATTGTTTTCTTAGTTTCTATGTTGTTTATTTCTGCTCTGGTTTTTATTATTTCTTGCCTTCTAGTTCCGGTTAGATTTTTTTGCTGCTGTTGTTCCAATTCCTTAAGATGATCCTTTAAACATTTGTTTTTGTCATTTTCCTCTTTCTTGATATAGGCCTGTATTGCTATGAGTTTCCCCCTAATTACTGCTTTTGCTGTGTCCCACAAATTTTGACAAGTTGTCTCTTCGTTATCGTTTGTCTCAAGGAATCTTTTTATTTCTTCCTTGAGTTGTTCTTTTATCCAGCTCTTCTTGAGCAGCAAGTTTTTTAATCACCAGGTACTAGTTTTTCTCCATTGCTTCTTCTTGCAGTCAATTTTGATATGTTTCATAGTGATCTGATAGGTGCTTTTAGTGATCCTTACACTTATGGTTTTATATAGTTAGATTTGTATCCTAATACATGGTCTATTCTGGAGGACGTTTCATGAGGGCTTGAGAAGAATGTGTATTTTTTCCTGGGGGTGGAGGGCCCTATATAAGTCTATTCACCCTAGATCTTCTAATTTTTCATTTAGGGCTGTTATTTTTTTGTTATTTTTCTGTTTGGTGGATCTGTTCAGTGGTGATAATGGAGTATTAAGGTCTCCTACTATTATCACATTTTCCTTCATGTGTTTCTCCAGGTTAGTGAGCAATTGCCTCACATATTTTGCTGACTCTACATTAGGTGCATAAATATTGATCAGGTTAGTACCTCTTGATCTAGTGTACCCCTGATTAGTATGTAATGACTCTCTTGGTCTTTGATCACTTTCTTGAGGTTGAATGGAATTTGGTCTGATATAAGAATGGCTGTCCCTGCTCTTTTTTGTTTTCCATTGGCCTGAAAGATTGATTTTCATCCTTTTTTCTAAGCCTATGCCAGTCCTGTACTTGTAAGTGTGTTTCTTGCAGGCAGCAAAAGTCCAGTTAATGTTTTCTAATCCAGTTTTCTACTATGTGTCTTTTAATGGGAAAGTTTAGTCTGTTAACATTTAGAGAGATTTTCAACAGGGATGGCTGTTGTGCAGTTGTGTTCTGTAGGGTGGTTGTTGTTACAATCGGGGGTTTGGACTGTGTAGTTTGTCTCTGAGTAGGTCATTTAGAATCAGTTTTGTTTGCACAAATAATGCAAGATTGTTTTTGTTTGAGAATGTTTTTAGGCTACCATCCCATATGAATCAGAATTTTGCTGGGTATTGTACCCTGGCTGGAGATCTCTTTCATTCAGTCATTTAAATATTTCATTCCACTGTCTTCTTGCTTGAGTTGTTTCAAATGGAAGATCTGGTTTGATTCTTTTTTCCCTTCCTTTGTACTTGAGGTTCCTTTTTTTCCTTATTGCTTTAAGGAGTTCATCTCTCTCTCTTTCTCGCTCTCTCTCTGCCATTTGGAGTATTATATGTCTTGGTGTTGGTTTATTAGGGTCTATTTATTAGGGACTCTTCACTTCCTGAATTTGCACAAAGTCTTCTTTCCAAAGGGTGGGAAAGTTTTCTCCTAATATTTCCCTAACTACTTGTTCTTCCCCTTTCCCTGTTTTCTCACCTTCTGGTTTATGTACAATTCTTAGATTATTTATTTTGTCTTTGTTCATTAAGTACTGGACTTTTCCTTCCAGTGCCTTGCCTCTTAATTCCTTGTTGGTTTCCTGGTCATTTTTGGTTTGCAGTTTTCCTTCAAGTACTACTATGTGCTTTTCCATCTCTGTGGTTCTGCTCGTCTGGCTTTTTACAGTGTCTGTTAATTCTTTTAATTGCTTTTGTATGGAGTCACTCATACTCTGTATCAGATCTTCTTTAATTTGGCTAATGTGTTCCTCCATAGATTTCTTGTACTCGGTGGCTAGCAATTCTCTCATTTCCTGTACCAGGGCTTCATTTCCTTTCTCATGGCTGCTTTTAAATCTTCATCTCTTGGATCTGTGCGTTTTGGTGGACTTGGGAACTTAGTAGGAGTTCTCTCTGTGTCTCCAGCTGTTAGGGTCCTGCTCGCTCTATCCCTTGTTTTTTTTTTGCATTTAATGGTGTGGCTTGGAGAGCAGTGCCTTCTGATTTCAGCCTGTTTTTGCTCCCTGTGGTGTGGGGCTGGGTCCCTTCTCTGGATCACAGCTCTGGGTGGGACTTTTGAGTGGGATGGCTGAAGTTTGGCCTCTAGAGTACCCTCTAGCGGAGCCTGATTAGTTGTTACCTCCTCTTGTTGCCAGCCAGTGCAGTACCGCCTCTGGCCTCAATTGTGGAGGGCGCTATTGAGCCTGGCTCCTTTGTCCTCCTCCCCTATGTGGAAGTCAGCAGAGCTCCGCCCCCTCCAGGCCTCTGCCGGATGCCTCCCCCATCTGTAGTTCCTATTCGTCCCAGGGGCGCAGAGATGCGGTGGGGCAGGGGCGGAGACAGAGGAAGGTTCCCTACTATCTGCCAGCCCCAGAAGCCTCCGGGATACAATGGGGGAGGGGCAGAGTCTGTGGGGAGGTCCCCTATGTCAGCAGGCGCCGAAAGCCTTGAAGACATGGCTGGGGGAGGGGGGAGGACCGCTGGAAGCCTCAGAGATGTGGCCAGGGGAGGGGTGGAGACGTGGGAAAGTTCAATTTTGAGTCTTTATTTTACTTTTTTTCCAACTAGCTGAATTCTTCTCTTTCTTTCTCCTGACCAACCACTGTCAAATCTCTGTGCAATAATTATTGCCTTCTAGTTTTCTTTGATTTGATTGTTCCTTTAAAATATGTGAAGCATCCAGCAGCAGCAGGTAGGATTATGAAGTTGCCAGAACTGATATCTCTGGAATCTTATAAAAAAGAAAAAGAAATAGTTCTTATCCATTGTTTTCCTTTTATTTTTTATTTGCTTTACTAAAAAGAATGATATGACCTTATTTTTTTTTCACAACTGTACTTGACTTCTTTTTTCCCCCTTCATGCTAAGGGTATTTATAGATGTTCAGTTTGGGAATTAAGGGAACTATTTTAATTTCCACCTTATGATGCATTTAATAAATTTCTTTGCTGTGTGTTCACATTTTGAGTGTATTTTAAATTTAAACTGCTATTCATTTTATGTATATTGTTTTCTATGCTGGTAGCATTTCTCCTTCATCCTACCATGATTTAAGTTTTATGACAATGAAACTTCATTCATTATGGGCCACTCCTGGCACTGTACTCAGGGATTACTCCTTGTTGGCTATGGGGACCATTTTTGGTGACAGAAACTGAGTTCAGGATAACAATTGTGCAAAGCAAAAGTTTCAAATGCTATACTGTTTTCAGGTCAATATTTTTAGGTGTGTGTGTGTATGTGCTCACGCTTCTGTGCACGCATGCACATGCACTGGCATCTGCATACACACATGGATGTGTGTGTTTTAATGGTTATTTGTAAAGATGTTATCTATCATATGAGGAGAATAATCTGACTCTTTTATCATAAACCAAAAAAATTAAAGGGCATTAAAGGACAATCACTTATTAGCTTTTGAACAAATGCAAATGTGCTGCCTTCAAAGAGAAAAATAAATGTCAAACATACATTTTCTTCTGAAAATATAAAAGAAAACTAATAGATAAAAAATTGATTACTAACACTAGTCATCTAAGCCAAGCTTTGTAAATATAATGTGAAAATAATCATTGTACTTAAGTTACTAACATTTCTTAAATACTTAATATATATGACATTGTTTCAAAAATAGCTTTATTTAAATAGGCACTAAAGTCAACTTAATTTATCACTTTGATTTTTGTCCTTTTTTTGAGTTCTTTTTAAATTAAGCCACTCTAAGATGTAGATTTTAAAAGTTGATGATAGTTGAGTTTTAGTCAAAGTTTTAACACCATCTTTTCACCAGTGTTCTTTTCATATAATAAATTACCCCAGCTTCCTTTCCATATCCCACCCCACTTCCAACTTGTTTGCTTCTATAGCAGACACTTAATTTTCTCTCTTCTTTCCATTTTTTTCTTTATATGCACCAGAATTTGGAATAGTTACTGAAGGAGCATTAAGCATTTAATATTAATTCTCTTTAGTTCGCAGTTCTATTTCAGAGTGTTAATTTATATTATTGTTATAATGGTCCCTCCTCTGTCCTAATTAAATTTTTCCCCATTAATGATTGAATATTGTTCTCATAAGTGTCTGTTCCTCTCTTTTTCACTCATTTCACTTTGCATAATGCTCTCCATGATTTTTCATGGCAAATTTCATGACTTCATTTTTAGCACCTGCATAGTATTCCATTATGTAAATGAACTATGATTCCTTTAATGATGAATTTGTTCTTGGATACTTGGATTGTTTTCAGATTCACTCTACTGTGAATAGTATTGCAATGAACGTAGATGTGCAGATGCCTTTTCTGAACTTGTGTTTTGTATCCCTAAGGTTAATTATAAGAAGCAGTATTTGAGGATTAAATGCAAGCTCAATTTTTAGTTTCTTTGAGAATGTTCTCATGGTTATCATTAAGTACTCTTATAAGTTTAATTCAGTTTTAAAAGTCATTTATCCAAAACAATTTAAAAACCAAACACAAAATAGACGAAAGAAGACTCTTTCATTGTTTTCTAATTTTACCTTAAATTTATTCATCACAAATAATTAATAAATAATAATTAAAATATTAATTAACTATTAACTATAGTCAAATATATTCATTTTTATAATTATCTGCTCAGCATAACAAATTATGTATTTTGTATTATTCATTTTAAAATAATGAATCACATATTTTCTATATAACATTTATTATTAAAAAGGATGTCCTTGAAGGAAATATTCTGAGCATGTCTATCATTTCTATTTTTTGTTCATTCACATCAAAACACAAGGTGGCAGCATTTGAGAAATTTCTGTTTATGTGTTCTGTTTAGCTATTAATTGATTTTCACTAGCTGAAAACAAAAGTAATGTGCTTAGAAAAAATGTCTTTTAGACACAGAATAGTCTCTCTCATCTATGGATTTTAAGAAAATAAAAGACATTTTTGCAATAATCCTCAGATACAGAAAGAGGAGGGCTGAAAGGTCCAGCTCACGACATGAAGCTCACCACAAAGAGTGGTGAGTACAGTTAGAGAAATAACTACAATGTGAATGAATGAGGGAAATGGAAAGCTTGTCTAGAGTACAGGCAGGGGTGGGGTGGGAAGGAGGGAGATTTGGGACATTGGTGGTGGGAATGTTGCACTAGTGAAGGGGGGTGTTCTTTACATGACTGAAAACCAACTACAATCATATTTGTAATCAAGGTGTTTTTAAATAAAGATAATAATAAAAAAGAAAATATTGTCTTTAAGTAGGTTTTTTTCTTCTTTGATTTAATATGTAGATTCTTAAACTACTTATAAAGCAAAAAAAGCAATGATTTAATTTGAATTTTATCTGAAAAAAAGAAAAACATTTTAATAAGTTTTCAAGAGAGAAAAACTTACATAAATCTATGTATTATGCATAAACAAATATGAATATGTAGTCATCAACCACCTAAATTCAAAAACTGAAAATTACTTACACTTCGCTGTTCTATTCAAATGTAAGGATTTTGGAGTAAAAAATATGTTAATTATTGATGTTCTATAGACAATCCTTGGACATGATATGGCAAATAGCTTTAAAATACAATCACCTGTAGAATTTCAAATTAAATTTACTGATACCAATGGATATCGAAATATCAAAACATCATAATTATGAACCAAATGTCATCTAAATTTAAGAAAGCTAATTATCATGAATCTGATTGTAATTGCTCCTGGATGAAAATGGACAAAATATTGCTTGCCCTAAACTTCTATCAACAGCATATGACTGCCCATGTTCTGTGTCTCTTTTCTCCTAATTTCCTCTAAATCATCTGGTGTGTTTTTATTTCTCCAGCCTTCTGTGATGATTTACAATGAGATTTTTATTTCTAAAATTCCTGAAATTTTGTGTAAATTAGAAGCACTTCATAAACTGTGCTGCCTGAAATAAATGAAATTTCCAATATGTGAATATTTTACCAACACAATAGTAGTATTTCACTGTATTTCACTTCCTCCTTCTTACTGTAGGTCAAGAATACCAGTGGATTCAAGGATGTCAGTGATACTTGTAGTCCAGTGTTCCCTGCTGTGTTCCTTATTTCATTAAAAGTTGCACAGTGGTGGTTTCAATCCTGCCATTGCTCTCATATTATTCTTGTGCAAAGAAAATATTTCCTTATCATTGATTTGGGAAAGCTCATTTAGCTAGTGGTAGGATATTGTCTGATTTTTCTTCTTTTACAAACAAATCTATAGAATGATGTGTTCATATTCTAGGGAGCTCTGAAAAAATTGATTTTAGCATTTGTATGTGACTATGTTTGTGCCTGATAATACAGATAATATATAGATAATATATTTTCTTAATTTAAACAGTATGGTTACAAGGTTGTTAATAATACAGTAGGTTTCATTTCACAAATACAAATTTGTTCATGATTGAGTTTCAGTCATACAATGTATAACACCCTTCCCTCCTGCATTAATTCTGTTTGCTCTCTCCCTCTCCTTCTTCCCTCCACCCCCTCCCTTTATTTTTTATCCTCTTTTAGACATTGTGGTGTCCAATATTGTTACTGAGGATGTCATGCCTATCACTTTATCTTCTGTCAGCACCAATTCTTGTACCAAGTGATCATTCCCAACCATCTTTGTCAGAGTGGTTCCTTTTCTGCCCTAAATGCACTCCTACAGTGTTTGTGGAAAGCTTCCTATCATGGACTGGTTCACCTTGCCCTCTATTTTCTCTGGGTTCCATAAATAACTGTGAACATCCTATTTCTGTCTCTCTACCTCTGACTCATTTTGCTCAGCATAATACAAAACATACACATCCGTGTATATCAAAATTGTATGACTCCATTTTTCTTAACAGCTACACTATATTCCATTTTGTAGGTGCACCGTATTCCATTTTGTAGGTGTATCTCATCTGTACTTGTGGTTGTTTCCATTTTCTGACTATTGTTAATAGTCCTGTTGAGAACATAGGAATGCAAAAGACTTTTCTAATTTGTGCTTTTAGACTTCTAGGGTATATTCCTAGGAGTGGTATTGTTAAGTCATATAAGTTCAATTTCTAGTTTTTTCAAGAATATTCATATTATTTTCCTGTGCGGCTTGGGTGAGATTTTGCTCCCTTGTGCGGCTTGGGTGAGATTTTGCTCCCTTGTGCGGCCTGGGGGAGACTGTGTTTCATGTGCGGCTTGGGTGAGATTTTGTTCTCTTGTGCGGCCTGGGGGAGACTTTGTTTCCTGTGCGGCTTGGGTGAGATTTTGCTCCCTTGTGCGGCCTGGGGGAGACTGTGTTTCCTGTGCGGCTTGGGTGAGATTTTGCTCCCTTGTGCGGGCTGGGGGAGACTGTGTTTCATGTGCGGCTTGGGTGAGATTTTGCTCCCTTGTGCGGCTTGGGGGAGACTTTGTTTTCTGTGTGGCTTGGGTGAGATTTTGCTCCCTTTTGCGGCCTGGAGGAGACTTTGTTTCCTGTGCGGCTTGGGTGAGATTTTGCTCCCTTGTGCGGGCTGGGGGAGATTGTGTTTCCTGTGCGGCTTGGGTGAGATTTTGCTCCCTTCTGCGGCCTGGGGGAGACTTTGTTTCCTGTGAGGCTTGGGTGAGATTTTGCTCCCTTGTGCGGCCTGAGGGAGACTTTCTTTCCTGTGCGGTTTGGGTGAGATTTTGTTCCCTTGGGCGACTTGGGTGAGACTTTGTTTCCTTGTGCGGCGTCAGGACCGGCTCCCCCCCCCCCCCCAGTGAGTCCTTTCGCCCGGGTGGGCGCCTGGAAAG
The DNA here is from genome assembly GCF_024139225.1 of Suncus etruscus. Lineage (NCBI taxonomy): Eukaryota > Metazoa > Chordata > Mammalia > Eulipotyphla > Soricidae > Suncus > Suncus etruscus. The sequence goes on along the minus strand of NC_064854.1, from coordinate 63,551,331 downwards.
GCAAGCTGAGCGACCCGAATAGTCGGGGGAGATAGGGACAACCATCTGGACTCTCAGGTGACCTAGAGCAGTCCAGCCCCTTGGGCTCTGGAGCGGACCAGGGACTCCCCAAGGGCGAGGGCAGAGCCTCAAGGGTTGGACTGAGGGAAATCCTTCAAGGAAGGCTTGGAGGGGGCAGAGCTCCATTGACTCCCAGAGAAAGGAGGGGGGATTGAGAGCTAGGCTCAACAGCGCCAGCAACCATTGTGGCCAGGAGTGGAACTGCACCGCTGACAGAAATAAGGAGTAGAAAAGCTATAATACCCACTGCAGGAAGGCTGAACACTAGGTAGCAAAGGGGAGGAGAAAGAGTTAGGTTCAACAAGCCCACCCAACAGCACCCTCTAGAAACACCTTCAGGAAGGGGACCAAAGCAGGCCGAAATTAGGAGCCACAGCACTCCAAAACACACCATTAAATACAAAGAATTATGCGTAAATCAAGGAGATCCCTAATAACTGGAGACAACATGACAAACCCTATCGAGTTTCCAAGTCCACCAAAACGCACAGATCCATGGGAAGAAGACCTAAAAGTGGCCATGAGAAAGGAAATGCAAGAAATCCTAAAAGAAATGAAAGAAATCCATGGATGAACGAATCAGCCAAATTAAAGAAGAAATGTCAAAGAACATAAGAGAGTCCATACAAAAAGAAGTGAAGGACCTAAAGACAAAGTAGCAAGCCTTACGAGCAAAAACACAGAGTTGGAGAAGCACATCGAAGAACTCGAAGGAAAACTACAATCAAAAAAAGATCAAGAAACCAACAAAGAAATAAAAGGCAAAGCACTGGAAGGAAAAATCCAATATCTAATGAACAAAGACAAAAGAAAAAATCTAAGAATTGTGGGTATACCAGAAGGGGAGGAAATAGGGAAGGGGGAAGAACAGGTAGTCAGGGAGATAATAACAGAGAAATTCCCCACACTCTGGAAAGACACTTCAGGACAAATCCAGGAAGTCAAGAGAGTCCCTAATAAAATAGACCCTAATAAACCCACACCAAGACACATAATAATCCAAATGGCAAAAAACAAAGAGAAAGAGGAACTCCTGAAAGCAATAAGGGAGAAAAAAAACCTCAAGTACAAAGGAAAGGACATAAGAATCAAACCGGATCTCCCATTTTCAATAATTCAAGCAAGAAGACAGTGGAATGACATATTTACACGACTGAATGAAAGAAATTTCCAACCAGGGTCCAATACCCAGCAAAACTATCATTCATATGGGAGGGCAGACTAAAAACATTCTCAAACATGAACGAACTTGAACTATTTGTGCGAACTAAGCCGATCCTAAGCGACTTACTCAGAGATGAATTACACAATCCAAACCCCCGATTGTAAGAACAACCACTCCACACAATACAACTGCACAACAGTCCTCTCTATCAATAATTTCCCTAAATGTGAACAGACTAAACTCTCCAATTAAAAGACACATAGTAGAGAACTGGGTTAAGAAAAATAAACCAGACTTCTACTGTCTGCAAGAAACACACCTACAGTTACAGTATAAGCACAAGCTTAGAATAAAAGGATGGAAAGTAATTATTCAGGCCAATGGAAAACAAAAAAGAGCAGGGACAACCATTCTTATATCAAACCAAATTGTATTCAACCTCAAGAAAGTGATCAGAGAAAAGAGGGACACTACTTACTAATTAGGGGAACATTAGATCAAGAAACACTAACCCTGGTCAATATCTATGCACCTAATGTAGAGTCAGCAAAATATGTGAGGCAACTACTGGCAAACCTGGAGAAACACATGAAGGAAAATGTGATAATAGTAGGGGACCTCAATACTCCACTATCACCACTGGACAGATCCACCAAACAGAAAAATAGCAAAGAAATAAGAGCTCTAAATGAAAAATTAGAAGATTTAGGGCTAATAGATTTATATAGAGCCCTCTATCCCTAGAAAGCAGAATACACATTCTTCTCAAACCCACATGGAACTTTCTCCAGAATAGACCATGTATTAGGATACAAAGCCAACCTATATAAGACCACAAAGGTAAAGATCATAAGAAGTACCCTTTCAGATCACTATGCAACAGAGGTTAAAATTGATGTCAAGAAGAAGCAATGGAGAAAAACTAGTACCTGGAGATTAAACAATATGCTGCTCAACAACAGCTGGATCAAAGAACACCTCAAGGAAGAAATAAAAAGATACCTTGAGATAAATGACAATGAAGAGACAACATGTCAAAACTTATGGGACACAGCAAAAGCAGTAATTAGGGGGAAACTCATAGCAATACAGGCCTATGTCAAGAAACAGGAAAATAACAAAACCAACAGTTTAAAAGATAACCTCAAAGAATTGGAACAACAGCAAAAGAGAAATCCAACCACAACCAGAAGGCAATAAATAATAAAAACCAGAGCAGAAATAAACAACATCGAAACCAAGAAAACAATACAAAAAATCAATGAGACCAGGAGTTGGTTTTTCAAAAAAATAAACAAGATAGACAAACCATTGGCAAAACTCACCCAAAAAAGAGGGAAAACACCCAAATCAGTAGGATCACAAATGAAAGGGGAGAGATTACAACAGAACCCCAAGAAATACAACATATCATGAGATCATACTATGAACAACTATACTCAACTAGGCTAGAGAACCCAGTAGAAATCGACAGATTCTTAGACAAACACCCTCTTCCAAGACTGGAAAAGGAAGATCTAGAAAGCCTAAACAGACCAATCACCTCAGAGGAAATTGAAGATGTAATTAAAATACTCCCTAAGAACAAAACCCCAGGCCCAGATGGATTTACAGGTGAATTCTATCAAAAATTCCAAGAAGACTTACTACCACTTTTCCATAAGCTTTTCCAAACCATAGAAAAAACAGGAATCCTCCCCAACTCCTTTTATGAGGCTAATATCACACTCATTCCCAAAGAAGGCAAAGACACCACCAAAAAAGAAAACTACAGACCAATCACACTAATGAACATAGATGCAAAGATACTTAACAAAATCTTAGCAAACCGAATCCAACACTTCATCAAAAAGATCATACATCACGACCAAGTGGGATTCATACAAGGAATGCAAGGTTGGTTCAACATACGCAAATCAATCAATTTGATACATCACATCAACAACATGAAAGACATAAACCACATGATCATATCAATCGATGCAGAGAAGGCGTTTGACAAAATTCAACATCCTTTCATGTTAAAGACACTCAGCAAAATAGGGTTAGAAGGAAATTTCCTCAAGATAGTTACAGCTATATATAAAAAGCCTACAGCCAACATTATACTTAATGGTGAGAAACTAGAAGCATTCACACTAAGGGCAGGAACTAGACAAGGCTGTCCACTCTCTCCACTCTTATTCAATATAACCTTAGAAGTTCTAGCAATAGCAATCCGGCAAGAGAAGGGAATCAAAGGAATTCAAATAGGGAAAGAGGAACACAAGCTATCTCTATTTGCCGACGATATGATGATATACATCAAAAACCCTAAAGAGTCCACAGTAAAACTCCTAGAAACAATCAGCCAATACAGCAAAGTAGCTGGTTACAAAGTCAATACACAAAAGACAGTAATGTTTCTATATACAAAAAATGAAGTTGAGGAGAGAGAGATTAAAAATACGATTCCATTTAAAATAGTATCAAAAAATATCAGGTATCTAGGAATCAACCTTACAAGAGAAGTGAAAGACCTATACCAGGAAAACTTCAAAACACTCCAGAAAGAAATTGAAGACGATCTAAAGAAATGGAAGAACATCCCATGCTCATGAATAGGTAGAATTAACATAATCAAAATGACTATCCTACCCAAACTCCTATATAGATTTAATGCAATCCCTATCAAAATCCAGACACAATTCTTTAAAGAATTAGAACAATCATTCACAAAATTCATCTGGAACCACAAAAGACCCAGGATAGCCAAACACATACTGAAAAACAAGAAGCTGGGTAGAATCTCCTTACCTAACTTAAAACTATACTATAAAGCCATAGTAATCAAAACAGCATGGTACTGGAACAGAGACAGGACCTCAGACCAGTGGGTCAGGACAGAATTCCCAGACATAAACCCCCAGATATACAGCCAACTAATATTTGATAAAAGAGGCAAGAATCTGAAATGGAACAAAGAAAGCCTATTCAACAAATGGTGTTGGCACAACTGGAAAACCACATGTACGAAAGTGAAAATCAATCCATACCTCACTCCTTATACAAAAGTCAACTCAAAATGGATCAAAGACCTTGAAATCAGACCCGAATCTATAAAGTTTATCGAGAATAAAATAGGGAGAACACTCGAAGACCTATATATCAAAAAGGTCTTCGAGAATGGAACACCAAATGCAAGAACCTTAGCAGCAAACATAAACAAATGGGACTACATCAAACTAAAAAGCTTCTGCATGGTGAAAGAACCCTTACTTAATGCAAGAAGACAGTTAACAGAATGGGAAAAAATGTTTTCACTAGACATATCAGATAAATGGCTGATATCTAGAACTTACAAAGCACTCAGAAAACTGAGTCCCTCAAAACCAAATAAAGCCATAAAAAATGGGGAGAAGAAATGAATAGACACTTCTCTGAGGAAGACAGAAGGATGGCTAACAAACACATGAAAACATGCTCACCTTCTCTCATCATCAGAGAGATCCAAATCAAGACAACAATGAGATACCACCTTACACCAGTGAGGATGGCTCACATCAAAAATACTGAGAACAATCTTTATTGGCGTGGATGCGGTATGAAGGGAACTCTCATCCACTGCTGGTGGGAATGCCCCCTAGTCCAACATCTATGGAGAACAGTCTGGAGAGTACTCAAAGAACTCAGAATTGAGCTCCCTTTTGACCCAGCAATTGCACTCCTAGGTATATACCCCCAAGTTGGAAGAACATTCATTCCAAAATACGTGTGCACCCCACTATATATCGCAGCACTCAGTATAATAGCCAAATCTTGGAACCAACCGCGATGTCCAACAACAGATGAATGGATCATTAAGATGTGGTATCTATACACAATGGAATATTACATGGCAGTCAGAAATGATACAATCACAGATTTTGCAGCAACGTGGATGGACTTAGATCATGTTATGTTAAACGAAGTAAGTCAGAAGTCAAAAGATAAACACAGAATGGTAGCACTATTCTGAAGCACATAGAACATACATCTCAATCAGAACTAATACTTAACAATCAAATAACAGGGTCTAACAGGGTAGAAACTCCAATCACTGTAATATTCAACATATACCTGGGAACAGTGGCCAAAACACATGAAAAAGGAACAACACAAACTCTTGACTACACATTATACCACAAAGAAAACAGCAAAACCAGAACAGCAGCATAGAGAGAACAGGTACGTAGTCAACCTTCTACAATAATGGCCCATAATAATCCTGTAGAGATCGTATACAGGAACACAGGTAAAGAATACCAGGGCAAACCACTGACTCCAATGGAAACATCCCATAAAACTACGTATTAATGCCTCTATCTTACTATATTTAAAATAACCTCTCAGCTTTTCTGTCCACAGGTGTTCTTGAATACAAAGGGCGAACAAGTTAAGATGGCAGCTCGGGATACCACACGAGATAACATACCCAGTTTGCACTACGAGATGGCCCTGAGAAAACTCTTTAACATACACTTTATCTCTAGGTTTACCTTCTTTTAGGGTTTCAAGCACGTGACCAGTCAGACCACTGAAGCAGTAACAGCAACGTACAGACCCAAACTACATGCTCTATTCACTGAACACATTCAAGCAAACTAGCATTCCCTTGCTATTCTCTCCTTTCTTCTCACCACTTTCTTGGTTATTTTTTTCTTTTCTATTCTTTTCTTTACTTTCTATCCTTTCTCTTCTTCCTTTCTTACTAATGTATTTTTCTCTTTTCTCCCTCCCTACCCCTTCCATACACCTTACCCTTTCCCCCCTCTGGAAATCCAACTATCCCTCCACCCCTCAATCCCATCCAGACCTCCCTTTATATTAAAACACTTCACCCTCAGTCCTTAATCTATTAGGCAACAAGATCGACCTCCTACCCCAACGAACCAGTATCCAGCACCCAAGAGAAGGGACACCCAGTCAAACCCACACCTCGTCCCGGGCAAGAAAAGACAGCCAACTCCCCGGCAGACTCATGCTGCGAGGCCCTCCCTACCAACTCCCCCTAACGTGGACTGTCTCTTGAAACCGGACCTAGGTCCAAAAGTATCCCCAATGCAAGGACTCTTCCAAGACCTCCCTGCCGCAAATTATTACCAACCTGAAGAAGGTCAGGGGGTGTGATAGGAAGATTCCTGGGAACCCAAACATCACAAGAAAAACCCAAAAGACAATGGGAAAAACTGTACTTCCAACATAGGCATAAGACCTGTAATACACCACCTCATTACCTGCTCTCCTCCAAATGGCAGGTAGTCTTTTGCACCACTTTGGTCCTTTAAAAACTTCGCTAACTCATTTTAGTTCTTTTTTTTTTCCTTAAATTTATTTATTTATTTTTTTAAATGTTGGTCCTATATATACATTTGCGAGCGCATACATTTTTATTTATTTTATTTTATTTTATTATTTTTTATCATTTTTGGGTATGTGACCTGTGTCTTTTATCCCCTCTGTCCACCCCAAACCACACCGACAATACAATGTAGCTCCACTTCCCCCTGCAAAGACACACTAAATAAAGGGGAAATCTTACATATAAAAAAAGAGCTCTTATCTACTAGAGATAGGAACTCATAGTTGTTTACAATACAGGGATATCTTCTACCTTGAAAATATGTCATGTGGAATCACTTTGACCTCAGATGATTAGATACCATTCATCCAGCCTTGAACCCTGGATCCCAGACATAGAAACGGCACAGCTCTTCACAACAGCTGCAGGAAACAAACTCCATCCAGGACAGCCTTAATACTGCGGGGTCAACAACAAGGGCTAGCTCTAACATGATATCCTGACAAAGAGGAAAATGTGAACAACTTGACCTTAGAGCAGATTAACCTACCTTACCAGCTAACGACAAGACAAAACCAGAAGACTCAGCACCCTTTGGTAGGTCCAAAAGCCAAGATCGTGACTTACAGATGACTGGCTACTAGAACCACGACCAGACAGTATACATCTTGGGACTAATAAAAAAGCCCTAGTTTAGGGTTTGAACTATGACTTGCACAATAAGCATGATCCCCAGTCCCAAAGGTCTGACAGAGACAACTGCAACAGAATGGGGCTTCTGGAAGCACAAAGAAAGATGCTATCCTAGGTGCCATCCTAGGTTCAGTGCAAAGACCAAGGTCACCAACCACAGAAGATGGATTAAAATGACACTGAGGTAACAGAACCTCTAGAACCACAAAGACTGACTTCATCATAAATCCTACCTCAGGATCTGTGCAGATAGATACTGAGACCTCTAAACACAGAGCTCTGAGTGTATCACCCTGGACAGAACAGAAGTCTTCCACACACCAAAAACACCACCGGGAGAATAAATGATCCTGAGCAAAGTCTAGAGCTGATCCCATGACAGTATACTCCAAGGACGGAGAAACCCCACATTTCTTAGGCCAAGTGAATTCCTTTTCGAATGACCCCAATATTTACTGTGCCAGGGCAGGAGGGGAAAAAACAAAAATACAAAAAGCACAAAACCTTGGTTATTTTATATATATATACACACACACACATATATATATATCTTTTACCTTCATTTATTATTGTTATTATTATTTTTATTTACTTATCTATTTTGGTCGATTTCTCTGTTTGGGTGTGATTATTGAAATCGTTGTCCCCAATTATACTTATTTTTTTCTCTTCTTTTCTTTTCCTTCATTATGTGCTATGCCATGTTTCTTATTTCAAGACCATGGCGTGTTTTTGGTTTGTTTGTTTGTTTTTGTTTTTTGTTTGTTTGTTTTGCTTTGTTTTTCGTCTGTTTTTTGTGGTGCTTATCGATATAGCTGGAGTCCTCACTGGATAATTGACACTTTTTTTTGGTACTGGCGGAGTGTTTCACCTTCTTTCTCTCCTTCATCTCCCAAATCGATGATGAGAGCCTCTAGAAGGATTCCACCCATTTTGGGAGTATTAGACTCTTACCCCAGTTTATTTATCTTCTCCTTTTCAGGAAAAACCACGCAACTTGAACTAGCTAGTCCTGCCTACAGTTAGAGGGGGAGATAAGGGAGGCATCAAGACCAAACAGGTGCAAGACTACTAAGTAGTGGGTTGGATACAGAGGGGACCACATATTCTAGCCGCCCTGGGGGTGAGGGAAGAGGAAATGGGAGGTAGGACAAAAACGGAGGGGTAGGGAGGACAATTTGGTGATGGGAATCCCCCCTGATTTTATGTAAATATGTACCTAAAATGTTATTGTCAACAATATGTAAGACACTATGATCAAAATAAAAATTATATTAAAAAAAGAATATTCATATTATTTTCCAAAAAGGCTATACCAGTCAACATTCCTACTGCAAGAGATTTTTTTTCTTCCTGCATCTATATCAGCACTAGTTTTTCTTTGTCCTTTGTAATATATGCCAGTCTCTATGTTGTGAGATATCTTATTGTTGTTTTAATATGCATTTTTCTGATGAATAACGATATGCAACTTTTTATGTGCGTTTTATCCATCTCTATATCTTCTTTGATGGAATGTTTGTTCATTTATTTTCCCCATATTTTGAATTGGTTTATATTTTTTACTAATCTTTACTATTGCCTAATATTTTAATACTTATATTTTTAATATTAACCTCTTATCAGATGAATATTGGGTAAATAGTTTCTTTCATTTTGTGGGAAATCTTGTTATCCTCATCACCATTTTCTTTGAGGTACAGAAAATTCTTAGTTAAATGCATTCTTATTTGTTTATCTCTGCTTTTGTTTGGTCAGTGGTGTTCATCTTCAAAGATGACTTTAGATTCGATGTCATGGGGAGTTCTGTCAACATTTTTTTCTATGTACCTAGTGGCTACAGATCTGATATAAATGTATGTAATCCATTTTTTTGTGTGTGCATAACATTAAAGAGAGGTCTGAGTTCATTTTTTTGCACATAGCTGACCAGTTTTCCTAACACAACTTGTAGAAGAGGCTTTCCTTGCTCCACTTATACTTTTCCCCTTGTATAAAAAAGTAATTGATCATATACCTCTTGTTCTATTTCAGATGACACTGGCTTCTATTTATCTTTCTTCTCACCAAGAATATATTTTGAATTATTTATTAAGAGGCTGTCAAAATTTACGAGAGTGTATTTTGTTCTTGAAGCCTGCTTCAGGTTCTAGAAATCAAATGTTCTTTATGTATTTTCTTTTTAGTTTGAGTAATGACTTAATCTGAAACCATTTGGTTGAAAGACTACCATTAGTATTTAAGTGTTAGAAAAAAATGTCATGTCTCATACTGGTGTATACCATACTATATTCCCCAAATCAAAGTTTTAGTGTCATTTACCATGTTATCTAATAGAAATTTATGTCTTTTGTGGTGGCAACATAACACCTATGTTAAGATTATCTTTGAGAGATGTGTGCAAATGTCACATACTCTGTGCTTTATTTTTGTTGGATTCTGGTTTTTAGTTTTCTTATGATCATCCAGTGCCTATTCAAGGCATACCCGCTTTCTATTACTTTTGAAGATCCACATACCAGACTCACAATTACTGCTATGCACAGCTTGAATGTAAAACAAAGTCCTTGACTTTTTCCACATGAAATTAAGTGGTTATATTTTGTATAAATATATATATTTATAGTATATAACATATATTATATATTACGTATTTATGATAAGTATTGAGTTATCTTTGGTATTTGTTTTATTATCACTTTTTTGTTTGTTTGTTTTTGGGTCACACCCGGCAGTGCTCAGGGGTTACTCCTGGTTCTACACTCAGAAATCGCTCCTTGCAGGCTCAGGGGACCATAGGGGATGACAGGATTCGAACCACCATCCTTCTGCATGCAAGGCAAATGCCTGACATTCATGCTATCTCTCCAGCCCCTTATTATCACTTTTTAAAGATAAAATTTCTTTCTTTGGGGCTGGAGCAATAGCACAGTGGTAGAGCTTTTGCCTTGTAGGTGGTGGACCAGGATGGACTTCAGTTCAATCCCATGACCTCCCAGATAGCCACTTGCTTTCCTCTCAGCAAACTGTGTTTAATACTAGAAACTACAAATGGTTGCCCAAGCATTAATAAAGAGTAAAAACACAGCCACAATTTGGTGTGAGCAAAAAATAAAATAAAATAAAACAAATCAAAATAAACTAAGCCAAAAGAAAGAAAGAAAGAAAGAAAGAAAGAAAGAAAGAAAGAAAGAAAGAAAGAAAGAAAGGAAGGAAGGAAGGAAGGAAGGAAGGAAGGAAGGAAGGAAGGAAGGAAGGAAGGAAGGAAGGAAGGAAGGAAGAAAGAAAGAAAGAAAGAAAGAAAGAAAGAAAGAAAGAAAGAAAGAAAGAAAGAAAGAAAGAAAGAAAGAAAGAAAGAAAGAAAGAAAGAAAGAAAGAAAGAAAAAAAGAAAGAAAAGAAAGAAAGAAAAAAGAAAGAAAGAAAAGAAAGAAAAGAAAGAGAAAACCTTGGGCCAAAGCAATAGCAAGCAGTAGGGAGTTTGCTTAGCATGTGATGACCCAGGAAGGACCTCAATTTGATCCCAGAATCCCATATGGTCTTCCGGGCCAGGAACTATTTCTAACCGCCTAGCCAGGAGTAATCCCTGAGCATCAAAAAACAAAAATCAAAAAGAAAAAGTGAGAGAGAAAACCTTGAAATTTAAAAATTGATGTAGCTGCCATTAATGTGCTTAGAATTCCTGTGTAAATTTAGGTGTTACAATAACTCAACTGCTGTCATAGGTCAATCAGTTCATCTTATTGCTGAAAGCCACTTCTTCCTTGCTGCATTCTCCAGACCTCAACAAATACCTTTATGACTAGAGCACCTAATTGTTCTGAATATCATCAACATAATGAAGGATTAGAATTCAGAAAACAAAGTGGATTGCTTTTTTCTTTTGAGTACTTTATCTTTTCTAATAACTTCATGTTTGTCATGATTCTCTTTTCTTCACTCCTACTCTAATATATATTATATATAATCTAGTCTAATATAAATAGTATATATTTATAATACATAGTCTAATAATATATATAATAGAGGCATCCTTCACAACAACATATCCCAAAGACCCAAGCAGGAATGTGAAAATAAGTATAGGAAAAATGAACATTTTAGTAAGTTTTTATAATGCTGAAAAATCAATCCCTATAACAAATTCATTGTTTTATAAATAATTTCTAGTCATTCTCCTTGGATAAATTCCTTACTGATGCATAAACACAATACTTCCACAGAAATTTGACCATAGTATTGATTATCTGAATTGGTTTTGGGATAATGACAGGTTTTTTTTCTTTTCATTTTTCTGTACTTAAATACATGTGTCCTCAAGTAAGACTTGTTTTCTATGCACTCAATGGAGAAATATAACACTGGTGTTCAATGCATTTAATGGAGAGTTATTTTAATGTATCATTTTAAGATACTTTCAATAAATTTCACATAATTGACTTAAATTTGAGGAAATAATTGAGAAAGAGTAAGATCTCTCAGACTAGATATGTTTTCATGATTTTTGAATAAAGGTACAGACCTTAGGCTTAAATATTTTTATTTTTCAAGAGTAATAATCCTTCCATCCATGATATATATTCTTGCCATTACACTTTGCTTTATTTAGCTAGAATAGTGAGTAAACTTTGACAGGCTGACTGAACAAGAAAAAAGTTCCGCATGTTACTCTGGCCTTACTGGAAACTTAAAAGTATAACTGGATAAGAACTGGGTGCTGAATGGGATAAGGTGATATGCACTCTCTCATTGACAATAGTGCAAACCACAATGTCAGAAAGGAAAGACAAAGAGTGTGAGAGAGAAGCAGAATGCTTGCCCCAGAGACAGGAAGTGGTGAAGTGTGGGAGAGAAAAGAAGTATATTGATGGTGGGAAAGTCACACTGGTTAAAGGTGGTGTACATTCTATATACTGTGACCACATACTTAAATAAAGTAACCACGTGCTTAAATAAATTATTATTAAAAATAAAAATTATAAGTGTAACTGTCTAGCAGTGGTGGACCAATGATCATGTGGGCAGAGTGAAGAATGGGGCTCAGAGGTACAAGTTTCCTAGGAGCAAAATATAGTTACAGCTTGTTTATTGCAGGTGGGGATGAGATAACTATACAGAAGTGTGAACAATAGGAGTGATGAGATGGCCCATATATGGGAAAGGTAGGTAGAAGTGAAAGGTTATTAATTGTTGCCCATCAATCAGGTGGTATTTTTCAGATGTGCATTGTTGCATGTCAACTGACATGGCTTAGGGGAAAGCAGGATGTGGGCCCTGCCAATTGAAACAAGATCCTTCCTGACTTTAACCAGGGCCACATCTCCCCCCCCCCCCACTTTTTATTTACAAGGTGGAGTTGGACAAAGCATTGTAACTTGGAGTGTGTGGAGAACAGAGTTCATATCTATGAACTGTGAACTGGTTCACCATCATATGGGTCATCTTTCTTTTTTTTTTTTTTTGGTTTTTGGGCCACACCCTGTGACGCTCAGGGGTTACTCCTGGCTATGCGCTCAGAAGTTGCTCCTGGCTTCTTGGGGGACCATATGGGACGCCGGGGGATCGAACCGCAGTCCATCCTAGGCTAGCGCAGGCAAGGCAGGCACCTTACCTCCAGCGCCACCGCCCGGCCCCTGGGTCATCTTTCTTAAAAGGGTTTTAAATCCTATAAAGCATCCTTAATGATGCAGAGTGTTTTCCTAAAGAGTTTTGCAAATTCCCAATAATGCAAGTCCCCATAAAAGATCAGGATGTGGTGAATATTTATGGGGCTGTTTTTCTTAGGGGTAGAATGTGACAAGGAGCCTGGTAAGAGTCAGTTCTTCATTCCTAGGGCTTAGAGTCTGTACACAGGCACCTACCCCCATACAGGGATTGCCACAGAACATGATCCCACATTAATTTTAAGGAGATGATGCCTTCCTGGGTTTAGCCACCTTTGGGGCCAACCCAGTGTTGGACCTCTCAGAGTGGACTTAGGGTACTGTAGATTTGACCCAGCCAAGTTAACCTGGTCAGACCTCCCAGAGATTCTTCCACATTTCTTCCATTTTGCTTATAAAGCCAAATAATACTGGTATTCCAGGAAGGGATCATAATTTTCTATGGTAAACCATAACAGAACATCTCAAATGAGTCATGATGAATATTGAGTCAGTATAATATTAAATATATATAAATATAATATTAAATCAGTTATTGGAATTTCCAGTTTGTAGGAATCACTGCCAGTGAAGACAGGCATGGCTGTAAGGTCCCATAAGTTTAATTGCTGCATTCACCATTCTCAAACCAGTAGCTTTTTCTATATATTATTTTTTAATACCCCCCAAAAGAAGTATTTACAAAAACTATGGAAAACTTTCTTATCAAAGCATACTCTTTTATAAGCACTTAACTCACCCAATTTTTGTAATTTAAGGGCCATTGTCCCATGCAAATTCCTGAGCTGATTCCACACCAAGTGTATTGGTTTGGGACTCTGCAATAGTAGCCCGAGTTAAAGGTTTTAGAGATTAGAATATTACTGAAGAAATTTATTTTCTTCAGCAGGGTTGGCAGAGATGTTCTTAGGATGTTTAAAGACACATTCCACTTATGTAACAACCCCCTTATAAATAAATAGTATTTGCTGCTATAGAGTTGTAGGGTGCCTTTTAACCTTAGCTTTTCAATTTAAGAATTGTAGGGTTTTTCCTTTAAAATAAACAATAACAACAACAAAGGAATTGTAGGTTTTTCTGGAGAATATGGAAGCTCAATATCCAAGATTTTGAGGGATATCCATATTATTTTTCAAAAGGGCTGGTCAAGTCAGCATTTTTATCAGCAGTGAAAGAGAGTCCATTTGGGCATATTTGAGAGCATGGTAGGTAGGGCATTTGCCTTGCACACGACTGATCCAAGTTCAATCCTTTGCATCATATATGGTCCTCAAAACACTGCCAGAAATGACTTTCAAGCACAGAGCCAGTAGTAATCTCTGAGCACCATTGGGTGTGATCCAAAACAAAAACAAACAAACAAACAAAAAAAAAAACAGTTTCTCCCCACATCCATGCCAGCACTTGTTGTTCTTGCTCTTTGTGATGTATGTGAGTCTCTCTAGTATGAAATACCTAATTGTTATTTTGATTACCATTTCTTTGATGACATACAGCATTTTTCCATGCACCTTTTGGCCATCTGTATTTCTTCTTTGAGAAAATGTCTGTCATATCTCCTCCCGACTTTTGTGTGGAGTTAGATTTTTACCTGATATGCTTTGCATATCTTAGATATTAAACCATTATCAGGTGAAAAACTTCTCCCATTCTATGAATAGTATAGTCCTAGTCACTATTTCCTTTAAGGTTAAGAAGCTTTTCAGTTGCTACATCTTAGGAACATAAAAAACACAATACAAAAATGCCATCTGCACATCTATGTTCATCACAACACTGTTTACAATAATCAGAATTTGAAAACAACAAAGTGCCCGAGAACAAAAGATTGGCTAAAAGAAACTATGATGCATCTAAACAATGGAATACTATGCAGCTGTTAGGAAAGATGAAATCATTAAACTTTTTTATACATGGGTAGATATGTAGAGTGTTATGCTGAGTAAAATGAGTTAGAGGAAGAGGGATAGACATAGGATAATCTCATTCATTTATGGAATATAAGAATAATAAAAATAGTTTGATAATAATATCCAGAGACAATAGAGAAGATGCCAGAAGGACAAGTATATAGTAGAAAGTTTATTGTAGATAGTAGGGCTGTGCAATTCGAGCAAAAAAGGAACAACTATGACTATGGTTATTTGAACTGATCACTTGGGACAGTAACTGATATTGGATAGAGATACAGTGATATGCACAGTATTCCTTCATTATTATTAGTTCAAACCACAATGTCTAAGAAGAAAAGAGAGATAGAAAAAGAGAGAATGGAGTAAAATGCCTGCCCCAGAGGCATGCAGGGAGTGGGTGGGAGGGAAACTCAGGAAACTGATATTGGTAAATATTCATGGGTGAAGGGTGGTTCAATTATAATATATATAAATATAATATATAAATATATTTAATATAACATATAAACTTAATTATAAACAACTTTGTTATTATGCTGTTTAAATACCAAATAAATTAAAACAAAAATAGATAAAAAGAGAACATTATTAAATATTTGTAGGATTATAATTTCTGATCAGTTGGTCTTCAGCAGTATAACATTTAATGTGTCATTTTTCTACTACTTTTATTTTCAAAACCTTTTTATTATCTACTTCACCTTCTCGTACCCATATGTTATAAGTCCTTTCTGACAAAATTCAAGCCCCTATATTCTAGGGATTAGTTTTTCTATCACTTTTAGAGTCTATCTCTCCTTGTATAGCAAAATTAAGTACTGAGGAAATAGACATTTCTTCAGTTTAACTACAGATTCCAATCCCAGAACAATGGATTTAACATGTGACTCACTTTCTGGTAGAGTACCATATAGCTGTAGCTTGATTCCAGAATTTTATGAACTATACAACAAAAGACAACAAAAGTGGAGCATTGGCTTGTCCATTATCTTTTTTATATCTGAAAACTGAACTGTTTCTCATGTTATTATCCATGTCAGAGACTCTAAGACTATATTCAGGTTCAATAATTCAATAGGAAGATATATAGCAAGTTGTAATACTTTTATTTATTTTATTTATTTATTTTGTTTTATGAGACACACTCTTCAACACTCCATGGTTACTCCTGGCTCTCCACTCAGAAATCACTCCTGGAAGGCAGAGAACCATATGGGATGCTGGGGATTTAAACCGGTCAGTCCCAGGTTGGCTGTGTGCAAAGCAAACACACCTACCTCTGTGCTATCACTCCACCCCATAGACATGTCTTTTAGTGAATGGATGCATAAATAAATAATCAAAAATAATCATGAGGCAGGAGTAATAGAAGAGTGATAGGGCATTTGCCTTGCACATGGCTGACTCAGGTGGATCTGTGTTTGATACCCAGAGTCTCATATGGTCCCCCAAGCCAGGAGTGATTTCTGTGTACATAGCCAGGAGTAAACCCTGAGCATCACCGGGTGTGGTATTTATACTCTCAGTGAAGTTGTATTAGAATATTCTTTTCTTTCTTAGTGCTTAAATATGACTCAAATGCAAGATGTTGGCAACTAGAGATACAAAAATGAACCTTAGTGTCTAGAGTTTATTTTGCAGATCAGTCATATTGTCATACAGCAGATATATACCTGACCTCGGCAATAAATCTCAGTCCTTTAGAGAAATATATGTTGTTCACTATAAATCACACTTTAACACAAACTGGTAAAATTCAATGAGGTTCAAAGCCTCAGATATATATAAACTGACTTATCATGCAGAATATAAACTAAGAATTAATTAGTTTCCCTAAATTTGGATAAGGACTAGTTTTATAAATAGATCATTTATAGAAACACGGGAATTTTTCTATTAGAAGCATAATAAACTTGGAATTGATTAAATGGCCTTTTATTCTTTTACTATAGATATGTAAACTAAAATGCTGACTTGAAGATGTTCATTTTTAAGCAAGGATAATCAGGAGATATAAAATAGCCATTGGCAAGCATTATATGAGTTCTAGATTCTATTTAACAACTTGGCACTGTCACTTTTAAATCTTAATGTAAATGTTATATAACTTCTCTATGTTAAATTTAATTACTTATTTGAAGACTGGTACCTTAATACTATCCACCATAAATATATATATCCTAAGGCATATATAATTTAATTTAAATAAACACTATTGTGCTCAGTGAATCTTAATAGTGGCCAAATAAATGTAGATACCAGATAAAACAACATAGTTTTAATCTCCTAAGAGGATATGCTATTTTCCAGAGTTTGGCCCCACTAGGGAACTACTCAATGACATCTAAAAATTGATATACAGTGTACTCAGACATAAGAAAGACAGTGATTCTAATATTTTGTGTTTGCATAAGAGATTTAAAAGATGAGAATTGTTCACAGCTGGGATTTATGTAAACAAAACTCTAGAAAAACATAGCAGATATAATTTTGATTGAAAAGTGTTATTCTTATTTGGGGGGGTTGGCCACACCCGGTGATGCTCAGAGGTTACTCCTCGCTATAAGCTCAGAAATTGCTCTTGGCTTGGGGGACCATATGGGACTCTGTGGGATAGAACAAAGATCCATCCTAGGCTAGTGGCAAGGCAGACACCTTACCACTTCGTGCAACCATTCTAGCCCTAGAAAGTGTTATTCTGATCAATTTATATGAAAACAGGGAAGATCTAGAAAAGAAAGGAAAGCCATAATAGACACATGGAGAAGTTTAGAATTGTTTGGAATTCTCAGTCTACCTTGTAAATTCAGAATTGACTTTAAAATTCAGTTGATCCTAAAGATTTCCCATTAAAACTCAAGAAAGACAAAAGGGAAATACTTTGTATTTGTATTGCCAAACAATTGTTAAATATTTCCTGCGTTGGGTTGATACCCACCCTTGGATAACACAATTCATGATTAAATTGATTAGAATCCAAGGGAAGGCTGGATCAGTAAGTATAGTACCTATGCACATTTTTAAAGGCTATTTATTTGAAAGCTTCTTCATTTTCATTACTTTGATATTCTTTATATTATAACAAAAGACTCCATATATTCACTTTCACTGGAAATCACAAATTATGTACTTGGCCATCTCTGAAATCTGGCTTTTAGCCATTACTTTCAATAGTTAGAATTATTTTATTTGTTTCTAAAGGGGTATTTAGGAAGTGCCACCCAATGTTGTCCACTTCTAGTTTATTTAAAAGATCAGTAGCTACTTCCAGTAAAAAAAAAAAAAACTTTAGGAAAATGAAACTGGCTATAAAGAAAAATTTCAAATTCTTTCCTATAAGTTGAGTTCTCCTTCATAGTCTGGCTTCCTGAAATATAAGATCTGCTATTTTCAGTTATTTGATTTACTGTTTATAACTTAAAACTTAGCCAATGACAAAAGAAGCTAAAATAATAAGAAATTTTCTTCATTCAGTAGTCTTTCAGAAATTTCTGCCAGTTGGATTCCTTTAAGGTATGCACAATGAGAAAGCAGATGTTAGATAAAAGAAGGATGCATTTGTTTTTCTGAGTATTCAGCTTGTTAACTTGATGAAAATTTTCTGTATTATTTGCTATTTAAACACTATATCATAAAACAAATGTATTTCTCTTTCATATCTTTGAAGTACCCTTTTTTAAATGTATGCTTATGTAATGAAGTACTTATAAAAAAATCATAACGTTCTTTAACAATTTAGACCAAGTGATTTTGTTATTTATATGGAGTAATAAATCACACTAGATAAAGCAATTGCACAAATTTAACTTATACTAAGAAAGCCATAATAATCAATACAGTGTATCAATGGAATAAAAATAAAACATGTAATGTAATAGAATTAATGTGAAGCCTAGAGCAAAATAGACTCGATTTTGTCACACACTATAAAGGGAGCCTTTTTTTTTTTTTTTTTTTTGCTTCTCTGATGTTTCTATTTTCAAAAAGTCTCATGGTTCTCTCACAGCTCAATTAACTGCTCCCAGGGCCATCAGAAACCATAGACACCACCCCAGGACAGATATCTTGTTAGGGCTAGGATAGCAGAACCTGTAGAAACCATCTCTCCTCTCAATCCCCACCAGATGCTAAAAGTCAGCAAGATGAAACAGTTCTTCCATATACTCTATATAAACTTTCTTGTAGCTGATGGGGGATTGCCTTCTGCTGGAGGTGTGCTAGTAAATGGAATAAAGCTTTGCTTTGCTTTGTTTCAATTGTGTGGTTTTATACTTCAACTTCAAAATCTGAGATTTGGAGTCTTGTCCAGGATAGAATGAAATTGACCACACAATTGAAACAAATGGCCAATAGACACATGAATGAAACATTTGCACCATCACTCATCATTAGGGAAATACAAATCAAGACAACAATGGGGTACCACCTTACACCAATGAGGATGGCACACATCAAAAATAACTGGACCAATCTCTGTTGGTGGGGATGTGGTAAGAAAGGAAATCTTATCCACTGCTGGTGGGAATGCTGCCTGGTCCAACCCCTATGGAAAACAATATGGAAGGTGCTTAGTAAACTTAGTAAACAACTCAGACTTGAGTTGTCATATGATTCAACAATCGCACTCCTGGGTATCTACCCCCAAGACAAAAGAATATTCATCCTAAAGTATGTATGCACTCCACTATTTATCACAGTATTCAGCACAATAGCCAAGATTTGGAACCAACCTCGATGCCCAACAACAGATGAGTGGATTATGAAGATGTGGTACTTATACACAATGAAATACTATATATAGCAGTTAGAAATGATACAATCATCGATTTTGCAGCAACATGGTTGGATCTTGAAAATATTATGTTAAATGAAGTAAACCAGAAGAAGGTTAAATACATAATGATAACACTTCTTTGAGGTATTTAGACTATATACCACATTTACATATAATAATCCAGCAACAAATACAAGGGTTGAAAGGATAGAAACTCCAAACACTGTAGGTGCCACCATATAACAAGAAGTGTTCAAACAAAGTGGAAGAGAGCAACACAAAGGCACGAATATCTATTACAACCTAAAAAAAAAAAACCAGCAACTGGGGCCAGAGAGATTGAATGAGGTAAGGCATTTGCCTTGCATGCAGATGGTCAGTGGTTCCAATCCCGGCATCCCAGGAGCCTGCCAGGAGTGATTTCTAAGCGTAGAGCCAGCCTGAGCATTGCCTGGCTTGGGGGACCATGTGGTACACCAGGGGATTAAATCGCAGTTCGTCCTGGGTCAGCTGTGTGCAAGGCAAACACTCTACCACTGCACCATTGCTCAGGACCCTAGAGGTGGATTTTTCTTAGCATCCAGAACAGATTCTATACATCACAGCATGGAGATATCTACTGTAAGAATCACTAAAATGGCTGAAATCCCACTTTCCCCAGGCTAATCATGCTATTTCTCTCCCTTTAAGGCAGATTAAGAGAACAAAGTCCATCACTGCAAACTTCTAAAAAAAAAAAAAAAAACCTATCCTGTCCTCCCATTAAATCTCCAGGAGCTCAATTTCTCCCCCTACTCCTTATCTTGATAAACATCCTCTTCATCAACAATCATCTTTGCTACCTTCCTCCATTCCTCATCTACCCCAGAGAGAGTTTCCAATAGCGAGAAGCCCACCTCACACCAGAATGGGTTACCTATATGAACCAGTGAGGGAGAAGAAGAGAGAGCTTGAGGGAGGGCACTCAAGGGAGCATGAGGGAGACAGTAAGAGTGATAGCAGAAGAATGAAGAGAAACCAGCTGTGCTCCTTCCTCCCTGTTTTGGGAAGTCAAAATGCCTAGGGGAAAAGCTTATATGTATACACTCTTTTCATCCATATATATATATATATATATATATATATATATATATATATATAATTGTAAGCAACAACACAAACCATTTTTTAGAAACTCTCAGAGCTTATCCAACTCCTTGAATCTGTTTTTAGGACCCATCAGCTCACCTAAGTTAACATTCAGCAGCCTCTTATGGCTCTTTTCAAAGCAGAGGAGAAACATAGAATCCAGAGGGAAGCATGCATAAGGATCATAAAAAGGGTGGACTGCTTCATGGATGAACAGACCTTAAATAAGTTCTGCCCCCAGGAAACACAGAACACAATTTTCTTGAAGGTAACGTGTTGGGTTACACCTTATTTTACCCAAAAGAAAGATCATTCCTGGTTTCTTTGTATGTTTGTTTACAACTTGGATTTACCCCATAACAGAGATTATCTTACTTGCAAGCCTGGTCTGGTTTACTGCCCCACCCAGCGTGGTTCATGTATTCAATAAAAAAGGCATTTCTGGCAGGCAGCTTGGGCTCTCCATACTAGGGAGGACACTGCTAGACTTCATGTTTCACCCTCAGCCTGGTTTGAATTATTTCTTGTGTGATCCTGATTCAGACTCGTTCACCTGGGCTTGGAGATATGGTGGTGTGAGGGGTGATTTTTCAACTGGCACCTGAACCTAGGGACCACAGAATAATGCAACAACGGGGAGTGACTTAACTCTCTGGTGGTTTATCAGCATGATGGCCCCTCGAGCTGACTGAATGTGCTGTGGTTTTTATTGGAACATCAATGAACATATCTCCTGTATTAAATGGCTTCATGTTGCTCTGGTCCATCTTCCTGCATTTCTCACTCTGGACTGTATATATACCAGGCTTTCTAAAGATTCTCCTGCACACATGCCACAAGAGGGGAAGAAAGCCTTCACAGTGGTGATGAGTTCTCAATCTAAATACCTTTCCAGGGCTGATAATTTATCATTTACTACTGGCACTAAACCAGAGAGACTTCCATCTCCCGAAAATAATGAACCAGCTACTATCTCTGCAGACTCAGAGTCTGAAAATGGCTCAATCAGAGATATCCTCATGCCCTGAGAACTGAGTCAATTAAACAAGCTGGTGCTGGCAATGCAAGTCCTGGGCACTGTCAAATGTTTCAATTTATCAACAGAATTGATACCAAAATGTCTTTGTTCACTGAACAGCTATTAAGAGAGACAATCCCAGGAAGATTCTGTGTATCATTGGTCATGGGAAGACTGTGGAGTTTGATATTGTGAAAGGAGAGAGGGATCCAAAAACTGCTATCGTATCTGGACCTGGTGGAATGCCAGTGAAAGGTAACAGATATGCTCCCAATTGACATAGGTTTTGCCAATTTATCCCCTGGCCTCACTCAGTTGCAGAGTCACCCTCAAGTGGATCAGAAATATTCAGTGAAGGGGAGAGATGTGAAGATTCTGGGAAACATCCCAGATGCCTACACCTACCATCTTTCTTCTACTAGAGGCACATTTTGCTCCACAGTTTACCAACCTGCAGCAGCTTATTGAGGCAATCCCGGCAGCCTAACACAAAGATAAAGGAGTAGATTGAGAATCCAAGACAAGCTGAAGAGAAGCTGCTCTCCGAACCTCCTGCACTTGGGTTACCTCTAAAAAATTTACTTCCTTCAAGGTTAATATCTTGATCCTATTTGCATCAATCACTATATTGCTGGTTAAATTGTATTTTATCTGAATGATCTTATTGTTTTGTTTTATGCCTTACTGCAAGCAGAAAATTTTGTATCCAACTTTAGTGCTTTAATATTAGTTTTCACAATTCTGGAGATATGTATAATGTTGTTATATTTTTAAAAGTTCTCAGCTATCCAAGGGGCCAGAGAGATAGCATGGAGGTGTAGCATATGAAAAAGTTTCCATAAGATGATTCTTGGAATTGTATATAAAAGTGTTTCCTTAGGATTGTTCTGTGACTTTTGCCCCACCTAACCCTTCCAGGTGGGGCGCTGTGGAGTTGGCAATAAATAGCTTGAGGGAGAGGAGTGAGGGGTCCTTCTGTGAAAAAGCTGCTGGCTGCAAAAGGATTCTCTGGCTCTCCTTGCCCGATCTTTTAAACCCTATCGTTCTTGTCTGTGTGGATTATTATTTGCTGCGGATAAATATTACCAAGGTCTTCCCCCGAAAGGGGACAAGATGATGGGAAGTAATTTCACATTCTGGGGACTGTTCTTGGATTCACAAATACCCAGCAAAGTTAACAGCGAAGAAACCTTGCAAATGGCGCCCGAACAGGGCATGAATAAAGTTAATGCTTCCTGAAGCCTGCCTGTGAGTGAGTCTTGATTACGCCAATCACCTGGGCCTGGGACCCGCCAGCTGGATGGGGGATGAAGCCACGTGGCTGGGGCCTAAGCACAAAGGCTTCCATCCATCGCCATCCAGCCCCATCGTTATTTATTTAACACAACAAATGGCGCTCCAAACTTTGACCTGAATCCTGGACCCAAGAAAACAGCGAATATGGTGAGATTTCTGCTCTTCTGTTTCATTTTGGCTCTTTTCACATGGAGTCAGCCCAAAGGGTTTGACCACATAAAGCCATGTTCAAATATGGCCGCAACCCCTTCCAGGGGAAAAAGGGCAACTGAAAGAACAGAGGTGGAAGCTTGCATCACCTCCAGCCCAGGCCCAGGCCCAGAACTGAGACTTTGTTACAAGAAACAAAAACCTCGGCCTGTACAAAAACTTAAAATTAAAAAACTTAAAATTAAAAAATTTAAAAACTTAAACTTAAAAGCTTAAATTGGAAACGGAGGAGAAAAAAAAAACTGTATTTAAAGTGGACTGATTTTCTGAAAATAACCTGCAGCTTGAATTTAAATTTCAACTTTGGAAATTTCGGACTGAACTTTTAGTTTAAATATCTTTGAACTTTAAGCATCCAAAAGCCCTCTGCAAAAAAGCTGTGGCCGAAAACTGGCTTGCTAAGTGCTGCCCGGAGGGAAAAAGCGGCGAAAAGCTATCAGCCCAAAAGCAGAAACGCCTCAGCTCAGCTTTGCTCTGCGGCAAGCCTGGAAACCTGCAACCTCATGGTCAGCAGAACCGTCTGTGGGGCCTAAAACTAAAAGAAAGCCACGTGGTGAAATCAGCGTGGAACAAACCAGCAAGTTTACAGAAGCCACGTGGTGAGATCAGCGTGGGACAAATTAATAATTTTAAGTATAGAAACTAAACGGGTAGTCTTATATTTTACTCATAGTGGTTAAAAAATAAAAATAAAGGGAGGTAATACAAATTAGCCCATTTAAACATCTAATTTCTAACCACCTGCATCTTTGTCTTAGTCATTTTCTTTATAATTTAAATGTGTTTTGTTGTCTTTCATAGTTAATATTTTCAATTGCAAAATGTTTTACTGTGTATTTTAATGTACTTAGCCTGTTTTTAAAATGTATTTTATGCATGTATGCTTAAGTACTTGTGTATAGAAAAGGTATAGGAACAATAAAGTTCCCCCAATATAGTTTAAAAGTATAGGAACATAAAAGTTCTGGAATAATGCTTGGTAAAAAAGCATTAATAGAATTTTAGGTTACAGGTGTAAAGTATATTTTGCAAAAATGTTATGTTTTTGAAAAGGGCTGGTATATTAATTTTCACTTTATTACGTTGCTGCATGAAAATATTAACCCACCTTTGGCTAAAGGTGGAGTCAAAATTACAAAAGGCTCTTTTTATATTTCAAAAAAGGAGGAAATGTAGGGTACTTATCTGAGACCCACCCATTTCTGGGAGGGGTCTTGGGAACCGGATAATAGGTGTGACTTTACCTGAAAAGCCCGGCCCATTCCTGGGAGGGGTCTTGAAATAGGTAGATAAACCCGGAAGCCAAGGGATTAAGGGGCTTTTTGCCTTTTGGCCCTGCTGGGCTCTCTGAGGGAGATGGCTGAAAGAGGATAAGATGCAGGGCAAGCCTAGAATGGCTGTATGCTTGAAAGGTTATGAGTAGGCCACACACATGTGGTGGCTAGGGCCTAAATAAAGATGATTCTTCCTGAAGCCTGCGTGTGAGTGAGTGATTTCACCTGGAAGACTCGCCGGCTGCATGGGGAATGAAGCCACGTGGCTGGGGCCTAAGCACAAAGGCCTCCATCCATCGCCATCCAGCCCCATCGTTAATTATTTAACACTACAGGAGGTAAGGCATTTGCCTTTCATGCAGAAGGTCATTGGTTTGAATCCCAGCATCCCATATGGTCCCCCGAGCCTGCCAGGAGTGATTTCTGAGTGTGGAGCCAGTAGTAACTCCTGAGCGCTGCCGGGTGTGACCCACCCCCAAATAACAACAACAAAAAAAGTTCTCAGCTATCCTAGTGAATGTTTCCCAATGTTACTAAGATGTTTTATTGTGTATCTTATGTAGCAATTTATTCTCAAATTATGTCTGCAAAAATGATCTAATCTCTTTGTCCACTGAAGTCGACAGAAAAGGAACTTGAATGCTATTGACTCTTATTAACAGTGCATATTATAAGAAATTTTTAGCAAACTTATTTTAAAACTGTGTATATATCTGCAGAAATGTTCTTGTGATTTTTGTTTAAGGAAGTTTATGTAAAGGAACTCAGATGTTTTAGACTTGTATTACAATGGTCAGTGTAAGAATGTTTAAGAATTTTCTATTGAACTACAGCCCCCACCTCTGAGGAGAGCTGTTATCAGTCGCCATGGTATTCGGGTCTACACAAGCACCACCAAGATGTCAACGGGACCTGCAGTGGGCATTCCTCGGCACCACCTACTCGTGCATGGGCGTCTTCCAACACGGCAAAGTAGAGATCATCGCCAACAACCAGGGCAACTGCACCACCTCCAGCTATGAGGCCTTCACCGACACAGAGCTACTGATCAGCGATACCGCCAAGAACCAAGTAGTGATGAACCCCACCAACACGGTGTTTGATGCCAAACGTCTAATTGGACGTAGGTTTGATGATGCAGTGGTCCAGTCTGATATGAAACACTGGCCCTTCATGGTGGTGAATGATGCAGGCCGTCCCAAGGTCCAAGTAGAATACAAGGGGGAGACCAAGAGTTTCTATCCAGAGGAGGTGTCCTCCATGGTTCTGACAAAGATAAAGGAAATTGCTGAAGCCTACCTTGGGAAGACCATTACCAATGCTGTTGTCACAGTACCTGCTTATTTAAACGACTCTCAACGTCAGGCTACCAAGGATGCTGGAACCATTGCTGGTCTCAATGTACTTAGGATCATCAACAAGCCAACTGCTGCTGCCATTGCTTATGGCTTGGACAAGAATGTTGGAGCAGAAAAGAACGTGCTGATCTTTGATCTGAGAGGTGTCACTTTTGATGTGTCAATCCTCACAATCGAAGATGGTATCTTTGAGGTCAAGACAACTGCTGGAGATACCCACTTGGGAGGAGAAGATTTTGACAACCGAATGGTCAACTATTTCATTGCCGAGTTCAAGCAAAAGCATAAGGAGGACATCAGTGAGAACAAGTGTGCTGTGCTCCATCTTCACACTGCTTGTGAGCGAGCTAAGCGCACCCTGTCTTCCAGCACCCAGGCCAGTATTAAGATTGATTCACTCTATGAAGGAATCGACTTCTATATCTCTATCACCCATACATGGTTTGAAGAATTGAATGCTGATCTGTTCCGGGGCACCCTGGATCCTGTAGAGAAAGCCCTACGGGATGCCAAGCTGGACAAATTCTAGATCCATGCATTGTCCTAGTGGGTGGTTCTACTTGTATTCCCAAGATTCAGAAACTGCTGCAGGATTTCTTCAACGGAAAAGAACTAAATAAGAGCATTAAACCTGACGAGGACTGGCAGATAGTTGCACCTGTAGTGGTGCAACTTAATCCTTCTACATCTCCCACCTGGGTACAACAGTAGCCTATCCCTTTAGAGTCAAAGAAGGGAATAAAGGAGCATATTGGCTACATTTGGAAAGCATGGATCCTGGTCACTTTGTAATACCAAACTGCTGCCTGTCAAGAAGGTGGAGAGTGGGTGGTACTACCTGATACAGGATCTATGAGAAGTCAACAAGAGGACCAACGACACCCACATGTAGTCCCAAATACATACACCCTGCTCTCCTTCTTAGAGCCAAAAAAGACTGTCCACAATATCCTAGACGTGAAGGGTGCCTTATTTATCATTCCACTGGCAGCAGCCTTCCATCCCCTCTTTGCTTTTGAATGGATGGATCCTAATAGAGGCTATAGTGGGCAGTTAACTTGAACACAGTTGCACTAGCGATTCAAAAATTTATCCACCATATTCACAGAAGCCCTCCATGAGGAACTTAGAAAGCTTTGAAAAGGTATTACTAGGTGACTCTCCTTAAATATTTTTATAATTTACTAATAGCAAAAGAGCCCAGAGAAGTGCTTTAAGGAAATTTGAGCCCTCCTTCTAGCCTTATAGAACAAGAGTTACCAGGTGTAAGCAAATAAATCTCAACTCTGCCAGGAAAAGGCTATATACCTGTGCTATGACCTACAGGGTAGCATGTGGGCTTTATCTACCTCCAGTAAAGTTATCATCACATGGTACCTGACTCCCAGGCAAGTAAGGGAGTTCTTGGGAATGGTGTTATATTGCCAGCTCTCGATACCCCGCTTTGCAAAGGTGACTCAGCCTCTATATAACCTGATCAAGAGGTTAGGATTTAGCTGGAGGCCACAACAAGAGCAGGCTTTCAGGGGTCACCAAGCAGCCCTCTTTGGAGCCTCAGCCTTGACAATCCCTGATGTGACTAAACTTTTCTACCTTTATATGAATGAAAGAGCAGGAGTCATATAAGGATTCCTGACACAAGAGGCTGGGCCATGGCAGCAGCTGGTTGCAAACCTAAGTAAAAAGCTTGACCCAATAGCTGAGGGATTTCAGCATGCCTGCACATAGTGGCAATCTAGACAGCACTGGTCCTTCTTATGACTTACTTCATATGATGTAATATCTTCCAGTTCCATACATGTTGCAGCAAATTAATTATTATATAATTTCTTATAGCTATGTAGTATTCTACTGTTTATATGTGCCACATCTTCATTATCCAATTATCTGTTGTTGACATCTAGCTTATTTCAACTTCTATGTCTCTTGACATAGAGAAACTTAATTTTTCTATTGTCCTATTAGTAATTTTATTTTTTTATTGTGCACATGTTTGGATTTGGTATCAGGATAGTATTGGGCTTATAACACGAAATTGGCAAATTGCTCCATTTCTTTTATTTGAGTTTGAAAATATTTTTAAAGAGCTGAGTATTAATTATTGGACTATTGACACAAAACATGTGGTAGAGTGACCTGAAATCTGCTTATAGTAGCATTAATCTCTGTTAATACAATTAAATTATTATGTAGATACTCAGATTTGAGTCATTTATTAATTTGTATACACTATCTTTCCTGATATGTAGATATTAAATTAAATTAATCAAGTATATTTCATAATTATAAGTTGTATTCATTTATTTGGCTTAAAATACTACTCATTAAGAACTAAACTCTGGAGGCAGTGAGAAAAAAGAAAGTGCTTATCTTGCATGTGGCTAGTTCAAATTTGGTTTCTGGCACATAAAAACACCTCTGGCATTTCTAGGAAAAACCTCTAAACACAAAGCTAGGAGTAAAATGTGGTAATTGAAAGCTTTGCCCCCACCAAAAATTAAAAATAAGTAAAGCATAAAAGGGGTATTCCATTATGGCTGAAACCCAACTACAAACATGCTTGTAATCATGGTGCTTAAAAAAAGATTTATATAAAAATTTTAGAAAAAAAAGCCTGTATAACTTACATGTTTTTGTATACTATGTTTGACTCTATAAACCAAGATTTCCAAAAATCTTAGAAAGATACTTAAAAATTATGTGGCTTAGAGTTTCTTTTCGCTATGATAAAATGAAAATTTGAAGAGAGGTGAAGAGATTGTTCAATGTCTAATAAGTGGCTAATTATAGAGGTAACATAATGAAAGACTAATTTATTTAATTTTATTTATTTTTTTTTCTTTTTTTTTAATTTTTTTATTATTATTTTAATTATGACAACAAAGATGCAAAGAAAGAGGACAGGGTAAAGTTACAGTGGAAGCCCAATCACCCATAAACAGAATTCTCGGTAGTCCCATCGATGATATCCCAGCCTTGAACTTTCAGCCAAAGTACATTAAGAAAAACAAAACTGAACTCATGTACAATACACTTACTTTGTCCCTCAAATCCCCAGTTGTAGTACATACTATTTCTTAGCAGCACACAATATAATCTAAAGACATTAGACTTATGTAACTCCTTAAACATTGAGGGCAAAGTACATTTCTCTAGTTCCATGCACATGCTTACTAGTTTAAGTTAGCCTCAAAAGTTTTAGTGGGTTGTTCTTCTTAAGGATTGGAGTCAAGGGAACATAGTAAAAAACGGTATTAAAGTGGCATTTGTTTGCATAGGCCCACCAAAACATAAGGGATCTGGAAAGGCAAATTATGGTCTAAATCCAAGGAGACCCTACCCCTGAAGTTTCCTGGCACAGGACTGACTCTAGGCTCCAGGCACACTAGTTTGTCCAATTCAAGTCATCCTCTGTAGTGGCAATACACCTCCATTCCTCACTTAGTCTCTGTTGTTGTTGGTATCATGCTTCTGTATTAAAGATCCTGGAGTCTTCATATCCCATATTGTAGTCAGGATGGTGCAGAGCATCCTCTCATTTCACCTCACACTTATGGGGCAATAGAGAGAACCATGTCCTGTAGAGCAGGTCATTGTTGTTGTCAAGTCTTCTCAGTGTAAACGGAAGTCTCTTTTTAGGAGGTCGATGTCAGACCCTTGGTAGGGTCTTTCCTGGTAGAGGACTGCTTCCAGCTGTTGTTATAAAAGACCTTGGATGTTTCGTAGATAGCTTGCCTGGTTCCGGCGTGAATGGAGGATGCCCATTCTTCTGAGGCCTGTGCCAGGTCATTATATCAATGTTCAGGGTGTAAGGTTCATTGTACTGAGATTTATTAGATAAGAACTTATCTGTATGTATGGTGTTTTCCCATTTTAATGTGTCTATGCAAACAAGGATCAATGCCATGAAGCGTTACTGGTGCATCTGGAGGCAATGGGAACAAAACAAGCAGTTTCCATGACATAGTTCAATCATAGGAATCAAACTGAGAGACAGTTCCACCAACAATCCTTACTGAACAGCTTACAAAGAAAAGACAAGATGAAAAGTGGATAGAAACATCATAGTAGAAGAATATATAGAGAGTTACATCAGTTAAAGAAAATACCCATAAAATATTCAAAAGAGCCCATCCCGGTCTCTTAGGAAAGATGTCGGACACAGCCGTAGCGGACACTCGCCGCTTGAACTCGAAGCCGCAGGACCTGACCGACGCTTACGGACCGCCAAGTAACTTCCTGGAGATAGATATCTTTAATCCGCAGACGGTGGGCTTGGGCCGGGCGCGCTTCACCTCCTATGAGGTTCGCATGCGGACAAATCTACCTATCTTCAAGCTAAAGGAGTCATGTGTACGGCGACGCTATAGTGATTTTGAGTGGCTCAAAAATGAGCTGGAGCGTGACAGTAAGATTGTAGTACCACCACTACCTGGGAAAGCCTTGAAACGACAGCTCCCTTTTCGAGGAGACGAAGGCATCTTTGAGGAGTCCTTCATTGAAGAAAGGAGGCAGGGTCTTGAACAATTTATTAACAAAATTGCTGGGCACCCATTGGCTCAGAACGAACGCTGTCTACACATGTTCCTACAGGAGGAGGCAATTGACAGAAACTATGTCCCCGGGAAGGTGCGCCAGTAGGAGGCCCTCTCACCGTTTGCCCTCTACTTTCCTGCTGAAATGACACTGATTTTTACACTAAGCCTCTCTTTCTCTTTGATCTGAAGTTGGCTGCCCATCCCCTGGCCAGATAGACTTTCTGGCATTGTGCTTCTTGATACCTGACTACACCGTAAACATTCTCCTAGGATCCTCTTCTCTGAGGAGAGGTGGGAAGCTACAGGCAGATGTCCTTTTAGGGGGGTGGGGGTAGGGGTGGGATATTGGACTGAAAGGTAATTTCTTGGGCATTTAATCCATGCCAGAGGGCTAACTTAGTGGGTTGATGTCTTGTGCTGATGAGGCACTTGAGTGCATACTGATGCTGCAAGTCCCGGGGATTTTTCTTACATTTAGATTTAACCAGGAACATTAAGCAGGGAACAACTCTGCCTTTCCTACCTGCATGTACTTTTTCCTTTTGGGGAAGGTGGTAGAGACCCAGAAGCTGTCCTTCTTTGCTCTAGTTTTGCTCCCAGTTTTCTCAACTATTAATTTTGTTGCTGTCTCCTCCCTATGGCTATAATCCTAGAATCAAAGCAGTCTGTTGTGAGGATCAAGTGTGTGGTTTTCTGGTTTCTGCTTCAGAGTCAGAAAAAAGTTATAGGGCAGTAGGGAAACTATGGTCTTCTAGTCTGTCCCCTTTCTGGTGCCCCATTCTGGCTTCCAAATTTTGCTCATCAGCAGGGAATGAGTATGGGCTTGCAGTTCTCCCTTCTCAAGTCATCACTACTTTAGGGATAGCTTTGCAGGTTTGGTGCTCTCTGCAGAGTGAGAGTAGATAATTTTCTAGGTACTTTCTAGTGGCAGGGGATCACCACACTCTTCTTTCCATTTTTCCTCTTCCCTGTGCCATTTAGTTGCTTTTGCCACAGAACAAAAGCATATTAGCAATTCACATAGTTTCTAACTTGTCCAAAGAACTTTGAGCTATTAGATGAGGCTCAGGGGCAAGTGTTTCTGCCTTCCCCAACTGGATCACAGGGTTACTGAACTGACTACACTTGTTTCACTTGGATCGCCAACATTCTTCTCAGAAGCTGAGCTAAAGTTAGCAACTAGGTATTCCAAATTTTAGAGTCAGGAGCAGCTTCTTAATGCTGGGCTGCTCTCTTGCATGTTGATGGGATGGGAGCAAGTTAGTTCTGATATCAGGTGAAAAGTGGGGATTCTTTGCTTAGATTCCCTATTACTTTAAGATTGGAGATCTCTAAACATGCCCTGGGAAAAAGGATTGCCCACACTGAGAAGAACCTGTTGGAGAGACTAAAATTGGATTTTCATAGAATTTTGACTTCATCTAAATGTTGCATTTCCTGAAACAGATCGGTTTCAGATCTCCAGTTGCTGAGCCTGTGCAAGAGAGGCTCTTTTCCCTTTTCTATGTCCACAATGTTGGTATAGTTGCTGCCTTTTTTATTTGTATCTTCTGTTACTGATTTTTCATAGGTTTCTTCTTTGTGCACAGATTCTGAGAGCCCGAGTCCCCATTTCTGCTGTATATATATCCTACTTTGGGGGCTTTTATTTGGCAAACTGTTCATTCTTCTGTCAGACAATATCATATTCAACTCTGTTCATATTAAACCACTGTGAAATAAAAATAATATTCAAAAGATATATGTGTTAAATATGTGTTCAATTTCTGTCCTTCTAAGTAGTTCTGGGATTTGTTAGATCTACTATGTCTTTGGTCAGAGAATAGAACTGTGTGTTACTGAACTTCAGAAGAGTAAATCTGGGGAACTAATGGCGCCCCCGCGTGGTTTGCAAAATGTAGACTGGTATGAAATTGCCAGTGACAGCCTAAGTATAGCTGAGCAGCTATCTGCCACCCCCAGATCAATCTCCACCCCCTTAGCCAACCTCTGTAGCCAGCTTAGGAATGGGGAAAGCCCAGGGTGCCCCATCAGCTCCTTCCAGAAACCCACCTGGAGATCCGGAGGAAAGGGGGAGAGGGGGGTCAGGTGACCCATGTCCGAGCCCCCCTACCCAAGGCCGGGCTAAGGGGCCGCTGGCACATGCGGAGGCCTGCCAGCTGCCCGCCCGTGTTGGCTAAGAATCCTGCTCCAGGAAGGGAGAGAGACCCTCCCAAGCCCGAAGGACAGGGATTTAAGCCCCACCCTAGGCCAGGGTCCGGACCCGGCCAGGGAGTGGGGAAAACCCAGGGTGCCCATCAGCTCCTTCCAGAAACCCACCTGGAGATCCGGAGGAAAGGGGGAGAGGGGGGTCGGGTGACCCATGTCCGAGCCCCCCTACCCTAGGCCGGGCTAAGGGGCCGCTGGCACATGCGGAGGCCTGCCAGCTGCCCGCCCGTGTTGGCTAAGAATCCTGCTCCAGGAAGGGAAAGAGACCCTCCCAAGCCCGAAGGACAGGGATTTAAGCCCCACCCTAGGCCAGGGTCCGGACCCGGCCAGGGAGTGGGGAAAACCCAGGGTGCCCATCAGCTCCTTCCAGAAACCCACCTGGAGATCCGGAGGAAAGGGGGAGAGGGGGGTCGGGTGACCCATGTCCGAGCCCCCCTACCCTAGGCCGGGCTAAGGGGCCGCTGGCACATGCGGAGGCCTGCCAGCTGCCCGCCCGTGTTGGCTAAGAATCCTGCTCCAGGAAGGGAGAGAGACCCTCCCAAGCCCGAAGGACAGGGATTTAAGCCCCACCCTAGGCCAGGGTCCGGACCCGGCCAGGGAGTGGGGAAAACCCAGGGTGCCCATCAGCTCCTTCCAGAAACCCACCTGGAGATCCAGAGGAAAGGGGGAGAGGGGGGTCGGGTGACCCATGTCCGAGCCCCCCTACCCTAGGCCGGGCTAAGGGGCCGCTGGCACATGCGGAGGCCTGCCAGCTGCCCGCCCGTGTTGGCTAAGAATCCTGCTCCAGGAAGGGAGAGAGACCCTCCCAAGCCCGAAGGACAGGGATTTAAGCCCCACCCTAGGCCAGGGTCCGGACCCGGCCAGGGAGTGGGGAAAACCCAGGGTGCCCATCAGCTCCTTCCAGAAACCCACCTGGAGATCCGGAGGAAAGGGGGAGAGGGGGGTCGGGTGACCCATGTCCGAGCCCCCCTACCCTAGGCCGGGCCAAGGGGCCGCTGGCACATGCGGAGGCCTGCCAGCTGCCCGCCTTAATTTTATTTTTATTTAAATGTGTAGTGTTTTTTTTTGTTTGGTTTGATTTGGTTTTTGGGTCCACTCAGCAGCTCCTGGCAGGCTCAGGGGACCATATAAGATGCCAGGATTTGAACCACTGTCCTTCTGCATGCAAGGCAAACACCCTATCTGCATGCTATCTCTCTGACCCCTGAATGTGTAGTGTTCTTTCTGTTGTGTATCTCTGTAGATTATGCTTAAAAGAGTTCTTTTATATTACAATTAATTGCATAAAAATTCCCAGTGGAACATATTTATTGGATCAAAGGTAGCACTGACTTTACTGGCTGTTGAATCATATTGTAGATTACATGTTCTAGTTATTAATTGTAGTGTTAAATAATTAATGATGGTGCTGGATGGAGATAGATGAATGGAGAGACCTTTCTTTGCCATCCCAGGCCACATGGCTCTGCAACCCCCTTCAGCCGGAGGGTTTGAACGTTCATGAGAGTGGCGGGTAGAAATCTCACTCACAGTCAGGCTTCAGGAAGTATCAGCTTTATTCATACCCTATCCACCACATGTGTGGCCTATATCATAACCAATTAAGCATTCAGCCATTCTAGCCCTGCGTCTTAACTTCTTTCAGCCATCTTCCCTTTGACCTCTATGCTGGCAAAAGACCAAAAGGGCCTAATCCCCTGGGTCAAATAGCCTTATATAACCTTCCAAGACCACTCCCCAGAATGTGAGGGGTCTTGCAGGTAAGGTTAGACATAATATCTGCTTCCCAAGACCCCTCCCAGAAATGGGCAGGTCTCAGGTAGATACACCTAAATCCAGGGTGGAGTCACATCTCCCCCTTCTTTGAAATAAAAATGAAGCTTTTGTAATCCTGACCCTCCCTTTAGACAAAGGCGGGTAATATTTCCAAAGCAACAACGTAATAACGTGAAAATTAACATACCAGTCCTTTTAAAAAATATAAAATTTTTGCAAAATATACCATACACCTGTAACTTAAAATTCTCTTAATGCAGGCCCGAAAAAAAATTCTCTTAATGCTTTTTTACCAAGCACTATTCCAGAACTTTCATGTTCTTATACTTTTAAACTATATTGGGGGAACTTTCTGTTCCTATTAAACTTCATACACACAAGCATAAAAGCATAAACACAAAGCATAAAAACATTTAAAAAAACAGGCTTAATACATAAAATACACATCAAAACATTTTGCTATTGAAAAGATTAACTATGGAAAACAATAAAGCATATTTAATTGGCAAGAACGTGACTTAGATTACAGTTAGATGCAGGCGGTTATTTTTTAAGATCTTTAAATGGGTTGTGCTGTATTACTTCCCTTTGTTAAAAAATTTTAAACTACCAACTAACTAAAACTTATACCATCACCAACTATGTATAAAATATATGACTACCCTTTTAATCCTACACCTAAAAACCATACGTCCAGATGCTGGTTTGTCCCACGCTGCTCTCACCATGTGGTTTACTTCCACAGTCCCAGGCCCCGCAGATGGTCCGCTCGCACTGCTTCACCTTCTTGATCTGGAGGGCGGATTCCAGGTCGCCACTTTTGAGCAGATTATGTGCTTTTTACCACTTCTCTGCTGCAGGGCTGGAGTTCTTGGCTGAGTGTAGCTGCCTTTTCTCCACTCCAGGTGGCACTTTGCAAGGAGGTCCTGCTGCCACAGCCACTGCAGCTTCTCTGCTGGGAGCATCTGGGTGTCCAAAACTCAAAGTGAATTAAGCTAAAAGTCCAGTCCGAAATTTTCAAAGTCGAAATACAAATTCAGGCTGAAGGGCATACTCAGGAGTCAGTCCATTTAGGGAGGATTTTTCTTCCTGGTACTTTTCCAACCAAAGCCTTTTATCAGTCTCTGAGGAGGCCAAAATCTTTGGAAAAAAGGATTTTTGGCTATAAAGTTTCAGTTCTGGGCCAAGGATGGTGTGATCCAAGTTTTCTCCTCATGTGTTTTAATAGCCCGTGTGTCTCTGGAAGGGGTTGTGGTCGTATTTGAACATGGTTGCATGAGGCCCAGGGTTTTGGGCTCAGTACATCCGAAAAAAGCCAAAATCAAACTGAAAAGCAGAAATTTCACCATGTTTGCTGTTTTCTTGGGTCCAGGTTTCAGGTCAGAGTTCAGGTGCCAGTGGGTGCAGTTGTAGAGTTAAATAATTAAAGATGGTGCTGGATGGAGATGGATGGAGATGAAGGGGCCTTTCTGTGCCATTCCAGGTCACGTGGCTCTGCAACCCCCAATAACAGGCAGGTCTGGAGGTTCATGAGAGCAGTGGTATTGAACTCACTCATAGGCAGGCTTCAGGAAGTATCAGCTTTATTCATACCCTATCCACCACATGTGCGACCTATATCATAACCAATTAAGCATTCAGCCATTCTTAGCTAGCTCTGCATCTTAACTTCTTTCAGCTGTCTTCCCTTTGACTTCCATGCTGGCAAAAGACCAAAAGAGCGACTAATCCCCTGGGTCAAAGGCCTTATATAACCTTCAAGGACCACTCCCTGGAATGGGAAGGGTCTTGCAGGTAAGGTTATACATAATATCCGGTTCCCAAGACCCCTCCCAGAAATGGGCGGGTCTCAGGTAGATACACCTAAATACAGGGTGGAGTTACATGTTGCAAAATAGCCCTTAGGATGGAGCTGGATGGTGGATGGAGGCCTTTGTTCTTAGGCCCTGGCCACGTGGGTCCATCCCCCATTAACCGGCTGGTATGAGTCCAGGAAAGCGATGGGTATTGAAATCACTCACAGGCAAGCTTCATAAGAGATAACATCTTTATTCTGCCCTAGCCAACAGATGTGTCTGCTAACCATTTACGCATTCAGCCCTGCATTCTCGCTTCTCTCTCAGCCATAGCTCTCCATCCAGGTAAATGCCAATTCCTCTTCATCCTGGCCAAAGACCAAAAGGCCAAAGATCCTAATCCTCTCTGGTCAAAGCCTTATCTAAACTTTCCAAGACTCCTCCCAGAAGTGGGCGGGGTCTTGCAGGTAAGATCAAGTTACTTGGGAAGAATGGGGGTATAAGGCTACATCTGCCCCCTTTTTTGTTTTACATAAAGACAAAAGGCATAAGCTATGTGACTTCCGCCAATAGCCAAAGGCAGGTAATATTTCCATAGCAACAATCTTAAAGTGTAAAATTAATATATCAGCCTATATTAAAATAACATTTCTGCAAAATACACCATACATTTGTAACTTAAGATTCTGTTAATGCTTTTCACCAAGCACTATTCTGAAACTTTCATGTTCCTATACTTTTAAACTATTTTTGGGGAACTTTCTGTTTCTATTAACCTTCCTACACACAAGCATAAAGGCATAAACACAGAATATACATTTTAAAAAACAGCTTAATACATTAAAATACACTGTAAAACATTTTGCAATTGAAAATATTAACTATGGAAAACAATATAGCATATTTAATTGGCAAGAACATGACTTAGATTACAGTTAGATGCAAAAAGTTATTTTTTTAAGAAATTTAAATGGGCTACTGTATTACTTCCCTTTTTAAAAAAATTTAAACCACTAACTAACTAAAACTTATACCATCACCAACTATGTGTAAAATATATGACTACCCTTCACCTAAAACCAAATGTCCAGACACTGAATCTGTCCCACACTGCTATCACCACGTGGCTTCACATCCATAATGTTAGACCCAGCAGATGGTTTGCTTGTGCTGTTGTTGACCATGTGGTCCCAAGTCACGCAGCCAGTCCGCTGGCGCTGCTTCACCTTCTTGATATGGAGAGCAGATTCCAGGCTCGCCACTTTTGCCACTTCCACATGGCTTCACCTTTATTGGATCCTGGGCCCCCAACTGCTCTGGAACTGGGTTTGCTGTCACTGTTTCATGCGCTGCTACCTCTGGTGCAAGCAGAAGCTTGTTTACCGCAGCGAGGGTGCTCAGCTGCTTCTCTACCCTGCGTGGCCACTGGCAGCAGTGAAATTGGCTTGAATTGCTGAAGAGTGATGCCAGCTACAGCTGCCGTCTTCGCAAGGAGGTCAGAATTTGGAAGTGTAGCTGTTTGCTGCTTTGGCCATGCATCTGCAGCTGCAGTTTCTCTACCGTGAGCATCTGGGTGTGCAGAATTCAAAGTGATTCAGGCTAAAAGTCCAGTTAGAAAATTTCAAAGTCAAAATCCAAATTCAAGCCGAAGATTGTTCTCAGATAAGTCCACTTTCAATACACTCTTTTTTCTCCTCTGTTTTCAATCTAGGCTTTTAATCAGTCTTTGAGGAGGCCAAGGTTTTTGTTTATTGTAACAAAGTTTAAGTCCTGGGCCTGGGATAGAGGTGATGCAAGCTTCCATCACCTTTGTTTCAATGGCCTTTGCGCCCCCAGATTGCATGTCGGCCATCTTTGAAAATCGTGGCACGTGACCCAGAATTTGGGGCTCAGTGCATTTGACAAGAGCCAAAATGAAACTGAAAAGCAGAAATCTCACCATCATCACTGTTTTCTTGGGTCCAGGGTTTACATCCAAGTTCCAGGCACCAGTTGTAGTGTAAAATAATTAATGATGTTGCTGGATGGAGATGGATGGATGGAGAGACCTTTCTCTGCCATCCCAGGCCACGTGGCTCTGCAATCCCCTTCAGCTGGCGGGTCTGGAAGTTCATGAGAGTGGCGGGTAGAAATCTCACTCACAGTCAGGCTTTAGGAAGTATCAGTTTTATTCATACCCTATCCACCACATGTGTGGCCTATATCATAACCAATTAAGCATTCAGCCATTCATAGCTAGCCCTGCATCTTAACTGCTTTCAACCACCTTCCCTTTGACCTCCATTTGGCAAAAGACCAAAAGAGCACCTAATCCTCTGGGTCAAAGGCCTTATATAACCTCCAAAGACCACTCCCCGGAATGGGAGAGGTCTTGCAGGTAAGGTTACACATAATATCAGGTTCCCACGACCCCTCCCAGAAATGGGCGGGTCTCAGGTAGACCTAAATCCAGGGTGGAGTTACATCTCCCCCTTCTCTGAAATATAGAAGAAGCTTTTGTAATTCTGACTCGCCTCTAGCCAAAGGTGGTTAATATTTCCATAGCAACAACGTAATAAAGTGAAAATTAACATACCAGCCCTTTTTAAAAACAACATTTCTGCAAAATATACTATACACCTGTAACTTAAAATTCTCTTAATGCTTTTTTTTTTTTTACCTACGAAAGCTTTATTTTTATTTCAGAGAAGGGGGAGATATGACTC